>NW_027077151.1:92490-129634 GCF_009819655.1 Sylvia atricapilla | reverse complement strand
TCTGTGGGATGTTCCTTTGAGACATGCATGAGGAGCCACCCTCCAGCTTTTATGCTTCACTGAATCTCCACCAGGGAGCTGCCGTTCCCACAGCAGAGAGAAGCACCCTTCAGGCTCTGTCTTTCTGTGTTTTACCTCCTGTGTCAGAGACAGAGAAGTGAGCTCTCTTTATCAAAACACAGATATGCTACAGGCTATCATCTTTGAATGATGGGCCAAATATACAAATTGATTTCTACCTCCTGATATGAAAAGACAGGCAGAAAATTTCCATAGTAGATGAGTGAATGAAACAGCAGCTCCAAAGGAGAGGAGACAGGCAGGACCTCAATGAAATTGTTTCCTTAAGAATGTGAGTATAACACTTGCCTATAGATTTCACTGGAAAATCTGGTTCAAGATATGGAAGCCTGAATGAGTTTGGTTTCTCCCTGCTCTCTTTTCTCTTGAAGAGTACCTGACAGGTGGAGACCAGGCAAAGAGAACAGAGTGCCTGCATTAATCATTAATGGAGACAAATGCCAGGTGTAGATGTCAACTGCAATTTTTCATTCCTTGCTGATAGCACAAGGTTCCACAGAGTAATGCCAAAATGTTAGGGTAGAAAATTCACTCATGGCTCCACCAGTTCTTTTGCGACCTTTTAAAAAGCTTATTGTTTTCAAAAAGCAATTTCACCCTGGTACTTCCATTACTCCATGTAGCTTTGTTGCAGTTGATCTTCATTAAAACTGAAGACACTATAATAGAAGGCCCAATTTTAGAGTTCTGTAGTCTGATCCATTGCTCATGCCAGCATGCAAAGTAATCTTGTGCACTCACACATGCTGTGTACTGTTAGATTTTGACACAAACGACAGTGGATTTCCCAGTTTGTTTTGATCTAGGAATTACAGTGAAATCATATGCTAGAAGCATTTGTTTACAAATGCAGAGTCACAGACATAACCAAAACTACAATTCACAGACAGGAGAACCTGGAAATCTTTCAGGGTTTAGCATGAAGATAAGACTTATTTCATTTTGTTGAACTTTTCAAGAGCATGACTTGCTGGAATGATCCTTTTATTTTTGTTTCTGTGAATCACTCTTTTGAAGGGGATTTCACTTTTGTGAAGGGGAACTAAAGTCACAGGCATTTCTGCCTCAATCATCAAATGGGGCGTTGCACTTAAAGCCTCTGCAACTGCATAAATATATTGTTTACTGAGATGCTCCAATTCTGTATGTTGACCAATGTCCAAATTAAGGGAAGAGAGCAATTTAGGAGCACCAAAGTTCTCTCAACAGTTGTCTTTTGGTGCTATAACTCTTTCAGCCCAGAAACCTCAGCTATGGCTTCCCTCAGCTGTAAGACTGTCTGAAACCCACGGAGTATCATTCTAAAGTGGCAGATTTACAGTGTATATGCTCTAAATCAACAACCAATAATGGAAGGCATGTGCTCAATTAATGGGTATTATTTGCCTGGACTATATCTGTCCATTTAGTAGTTGATAATAAAATGCCTGAGACATTTGACGGTGAAATGTACTTGCTGAGAGGCTGGGAGAGCTGAGGAGACAGGGAAGGGTATTTTGTCCTTAATAAGTTTAATAGAGGCAGTCATGTTCAGAAGACAGCACCTGGTCTGTCAGAAGTTGCTTTAGTCTTTCCAAAGGGGGTAAATGACCAGTAATCATTTCCTGGAAAAAGGGCTAGGTGTTTTCTTTATTGCATTAGTGTAGATTTAATGGGGAAGGAAAGGAGAGGCAGATCTGAACATGGGTGGAAACCAAAATTTGAATACATGCAGAGACTCCAAGTTCCAAGTCTAATGCAATTCTCTTGAAAGGTCCTGCATTTAGTGATACTCATGAGCACACAGAAAAATAATGCCTGAGAATTTGAGCCAAAAATCTCCCAATGTGAACAGGTTGGCTAATACAGAAGAGGATGTTTTCTCTTTGGTTAACAGATTAACAGAACAGCTTCTTTTTTACTATATATGCATCTTTTGTCAATATTTTAAATTATGCTCTCTATTCTGAACATTGTAAAAAACCCCTCATCCATCTGGACTTGATCTGGCTTAAGGATAATTCCTAGGGTTTTGTTAAACAGAAGACACTCCTTATAGCATTGTGATGATCCTTTAAATGAGAATATCTGATCAGTAGCAAGAAAACCCTTTCTTTAGAGCCTCCAAGGGAAATCTAACTGTGCCTCCCATAAGCTTTTACAGGCTTTTCTTTGCACAGATATTAGCATATTCTGAGGGCAGAGAGAAGGATAAATCATGAGAATTCTGGTAGAGACCTACCTAGCACAGGTTATTATTAACAGATCATGTGCAATGGCTAAGGAGAAGGAATGTCGGGGAAATGTTGATCCTTCATCCAGCTTTGCTTGTAGTGGTATAACTGGGCCTGTAACCTAACATTTGAACTCTTTCAGCCCTGTTTACTCTTGAAAACTTCAGTCAGTCAAGGAATAGTATAACTCTGGATACTATAGGCAACATTAAGGCACAAAGTTTGGCAGAAGACTTATCACAGTTGTGTACCAAACAGAAGTGGCTCATGTCAAGAACACACACAGTAAAAAGGCAAACTATACCACACGTGTTTTAGTAAATCATCTCAGCTTCTGAGAAGCAATTACTTCCATGTATACATCTGGTTTTAAAGTCCAGTCACTTAGAATGATCTGCTTATAAAACATCTGCATGAGAAAAAGGAAGGAAAAGAGAGATAAGCTTGGATTACGACTTCATAGAGTGAAAAAGAACTAAGATCTTCAAAAACCATTGTCTCTAATTTTTTAAAAATACATATTTATAAAACTAATTAAGCAATGAGGCAGGCCAGGATTCTATGCTAGTGTCTTGCCTTTGACCAACACAGTTTCAATTTATCTCAAATTGCAGTTGTCTATGTCAAAAGATTAATTTAACTCTAGCATTGATGTAATAGATTGAGCTGGCCAAATCAAACTCACCTGCAAAATACACAGCTATGTGTACATGTTTGATGAGCGAGGACAGTTTAGAACCAGTCTGAATAACAATAATTTCATCCTTCCTGCAGACAGCTCATTGTCTCCAAAGTATTGCAGGTTTGAAATTTTCTGCTTTGTTCATCACAATTCAAATGGTTACCAAGTATTGCCCAAGAATTGCAGATACAATCCATACATGACAGGTCAATTAAGAAGGTAACACGAATTCTTAAAAATGCTGGAGAACAAGGGTTGCACAGAATACATTACAAAGAAATTGCAAAAGTGATTTTTGAAACTTAATTTTTGAAACAGAAAATCAGAACGGAGGATGAGAAGTAGGAAAGTGCAGAAAAATAAAGATAGAGCTCTAATGCTCTCAGTGAATACTTATCTCCTACTGGAGCTGAAAACATGTCCAATTCAGAAAAGGAAAAAAAATGAAAGCCAAGAGAAAATATGTAAGTTGGTAGCAACATCTAAAACTTAAGCATTCTTTGCTTTTGTGCAGGCAGAGAGGATTTATTAGGTTACTGTGGCAGTACCATAAAAATGCAGCACAGGACTGTGAAGAAGCTACTGAACAGGTTGAAACATATTGGAAAAGATGGGAGACATGTCTCATGCTGTCATGGTCAACAAAGTCTCGCCTTTATTGTTCAACCAGCCGTTTGTTATACACACAATAATTAGCTCATGCATATTGCAAAATCTAAGCTCAGGATTGGGTCTAACACTAATGCTTTGTTTTCTATTGCTAGCCTTGCGATTCCAAGTTCCCATCTCGTTAATTTTCTTTACTGCATACCAACTATTCTCAACAACCCAGCTGTTATCTCTGCACCTGTGTTTCAAGGGCACTGTTGGCCCTGCTTCAGTCACGTACGCCTAGTTTCTCACACAGAGACTAGCTGAGTCTGGCTGCTATGTCCTTTCTCACGCAGCCATATCTCAGGCAGGCTTCCCACATTTCCCCCGTTTTCTTTTTGTGCTAACAAAAGCTGTTTCCCACCACCATCAATCATGTTCATAAGCATGCGTTGCAAGCATTTTATAAAACATGGCAAAAGCAATAAGGTAGCTACAATAACAATTAGCAAGATTATTCCATGTTGCAGCAATGAAATTATCCAAGGGCCAAAACCGAGTCCTTTCAACCAATCATCAAGTCCAAAGCCTGTGGATTTCTGTAGATGTGTGGTTAGTTCTTGCAACTTAGAAAGCTGAGCATGGATAGAGACTGAGTGATCAGACAAGTTCATGCAGCACATCCCTTCAAACTCTTCGCATCCATGTCCTTGAGCCAGCAGCAGGAAGTCTCCCAATCAGCCGGATCAATGGACCACTGCCGAGGTGCAAAACATGTAATCTCACAACGCTTTTGCAACACCTCAGACTTTCTAATAGCCTGAACTCTTATTATGGCCCTACTTAGGTCGTAACGGAAAAGGGCCAGAGCGCGCTGTTCTTCGCTCTCCAGCAGGCGTATGGCCTGCCCAAAGGGTAACCCTGTTTCAATTGATAATACTCTCTCCGGGTGGGCAGCTCTCCAAGACCGCACACAGCTAGGGCATGCAAGGTCAAAAGATAACGCTCGCTGATGAACCCACTTGACTGTGTTACAACCCCCACAATGCAACAATATCCAGGCCCTATGGGTACCATCTACACAACAAACACAAGCATAAGGCAACAGCTGTCCGCTACTATATCAACGCAAGCGAGAGATTAGATAACCAAACTCATCCGGTGATCGTATCTGCAGCTGGGCTGGGCTGAAGCAGGTCTGCAGGAAGGGGAGATGTGGTCTGAGTAGAAGACCCAGCCTCAGTTGAGGATTCCTGATGTAAGTCGGCTCCAGTTTGAGGCCGCTGCGCCGGTCTCGCGCTCCGAGCCGGTATCCACTCTGGTCCTTGTGGTAGGACCGTCCACTCGAATCTTTTGTCTGGTTCCCCTCTGTTTATGGCTGGCAGCGTGAAAGCAAAACGCTTCGTATCATTTGGATGTAGAGCAATAGTAAAGAAACAGTCCTTTAAGTCAATAATTAAAAGGGGCCAGTCTTCTGGTATTAGGGCAGGGTTGGGTAAGCCAGGTTGCAAGGCCCCCATGGGTTCCATTTGGTCATTAATGGCACGCAGGTCATGTAGCAAGCGATACTTTCCTGATTTCTTTTTGATAACAAAAATGGGGCTATTCCAAGGACTAGTAGACAGCTTAAGGTGTCCCTGCTGTAACTGTTCCCGCACCAGCTGGTGTGCTTGTATGAGACTCTCCCTTTTTAACGGCCACTGCTTAACCATCACCGGATCAGCTGTTTTCCAGACAAGTGGTATTGGGAAAGTCCAAGCAGTGGCCATTAGCCCAAAGGGTGCTCATTTGTGAGGACGAGACCCATTTGGGAAAGGATGTCCCGTCCTACTAGGCACTGGACGGTAGGTGGCAGCATTGTCACAGAAAAAATAGCTTGCAGAGTTTTTCCATCCATAGTTACCACAAGCGTAGGTGTTTTACTGGCTAACGTTATGCCGCCTATACCTGTGACTGTCGTTGAGGAGGCTAGTAAGGGCCAGTTCTGTGGCCAGTAGTCCGGAGAAATTATACTTGAGTCTGCGCCCGTATCTAACAGTCCAGTTAACTCCACAGTCTTATCCTTAAATCGTAGCTGCAGCTGTCTTTTAGGCCGGGACAAAAGATCCACGGTTAACAAGACAAGTCCTCCGGTGCTCCCGAAACCCTTTTCCCCCCGCGGTGTTGGTTGAATCGGGGGGAGGGCTTTCGCGAGTTGTGGTAGGGGCACCACTTGAGCCAATCTCTGACCCTTGGCGATTTTTAAAGGTGGAAAAGGGGTATGTACCATGACCATGATTTCTCCGCTGTAATCAGCATCCAGCAATCCAGGCAGGATAAATAGTCCGGATATCGAAGCTGATGATCTGCCTAATATCAGTCCGCCGACTTGATTGCCTTCTATGATTATAGGTCCAAAGATTCCCGTAGGAACAGTCTGTGGGTGAGGTGTCATCAGCGTAACCTCTACTGCGGCTGCCAGGTCCAGACCGAGGCTCCCGGCTGTGGCTGGCCGGAGCTGTTGGATGGCATTGCAGCTGCTACTTGTATCCCGGCGCGGCTGCTGCTCGCGCTGTGTCTCGCGTTTCCCTGCTTACGGCGGCATGTAGCAGTATTGTGGGTGTTAGATTGACAGTTAATACACCAGACACCCTTAACCTGGCACTCCTTCCTGATGTGACCGGACTTTCCACAGCGGAAGCACTTCATGCGAGAGCCGACCTGACCGGTGCGGTTACAAGCCATACCGGCCGCTGCAGTTTGGAGAGGTGCAAGGGCAGCCATGACCTGATTCTGTGATGTTTTTGCCTGTTCCTGGAGCCCTAAACCTAATTGCTTAATTGCCTCCACTAAAAATGCCTGAGAGCCAGATGGCATGCCGGCAGCCTTTTCAAGCAACAAGGGAACGGTCCAGTCTCCATTCATAGTATTTATTAATGAGCGAGTCTGTGCGTTCCCATTCTGTAATATACACTGCTTCAGTAATGCCCCTTTCATAAACTCTTGCACCCCCGCTTTATCTATAGCCTCGGCCACCTTATCTACAAACGAACCCAGCGACTCTTCCCTACTTTGTTTAATGCCCATGTATATAGGCGTTCCCCCAGGATCTTTTACCTTATTCATAGCCCTACGCGCTACCTCCATTGCCTCACGGACTTTATTGGGGCCCATTAACACCTGAGCTTCTAGTCTAAGGAATGCGCCGAGACCTAATAGCTCATCTATTGTTATTCCGTGCAAAGGATCACCCGGTCCTCTTTGTACCGCCACAGATGCCTGAGCCTCTGCCTGCCAATGCGCACCAAACAACATAACCTGATGCTGTGAATAGATCAATCTAGCTATACCCCTAATATCCCCAGGCAGAAGCAAATACGCATTAAAAAGATATTCAAGCATCTGCTTTGCCGGCTCACTGTTCACACCGTATTGTGCCACTGTAGTACGCAATTGTGCTAACAGCTTCCAGTCAAGCGCGCTCAGATTTGCCGTCAGACCTCCAGCTGCGTTTGGGGTAAACACCACCGGACACGCCAGGCATTGAGAGGCAACCTCCAGCAACCCTTTGTCCCCACTTTCCGCACCTTGGCGGGCCAGCGATACCCATAACTCACGCCGCTGCCTTGCCAGGGCCTCCGCTAGGTCGGATTCCGCCCCAGGGATAGGCTCCTGACTGCGGGGGGTAGGCAGATGGCTTGAAGCACCGGCAGGGACAGGGGTGCGCTCAGGGGAGTGCTCGTAGCTCTCGTCTAGGAGAGGTGCCGATGGCGCGGCTCCAGCAGGGGCCGGTGGAGCAGGCAAGGTAACCGTGGTGAAGGCAGGAGGGTTGGGGGTATTAGGATGTTGCCGCGAGGAGTCATAGGCATAATTACGTTCCTGAGCGGCTTTGACTTCTTTTGCAGCTCTTTTTTCTGCCTGCATTAATAACAGCTCATTGTGCACCACCCGCCAGAGCTTTCCAATCTTTTTAGCCGGTTTATCATCCTCCAAGGTCAACTCCCACAACCTATCTCCGAACTTTCTCCATTCCGACAACTCATGCACTGTGTGGGGATTAGTAAAAAACCCGTAAGACTCCCCGTGTCTCAAAAGTAAAGGTAATTCTTTATCCAGGTCGATACCCTGTATCCGCCTCTGCCTTAAGCAGGCGGTAAATAACTCATATGCCGCTTGCCTATCCATACTCACGTCAGCACTGTTGCAACTCTCCAAAAGGCTGTCGGCGGCACGTATCGGCTGAGCTCGTCGTTACGATCACTCAGGGTCGGGGCTTCCTCGCTTATCGCCCTTACACCATTCTGGTTGCCGCAGAATCCGAACCCATCATCTTTTCTCAACTCCTGCAGGGAGGGACGCAGCGCATCACGTCCAGGGGTCACCAGATATTGGAAAAGATAGGAGACATGTCTCATGCTGTCATGGTCAACAAAGTCTCGCCTTTATTGTTCAACCAGCCGTTTTTTATACACACAATAATTAGCTCATGCATATTGCAAAATCTAAGCTCAGGATTGGGTCTAACACTAATGCTTTGTTTTCTATTGCTAGCCTTGCGATTCCAAGTTCCCATCTCGTTAATTTTCTTTACTGCATACCAACTATTCTCAACAACCCAGCTGTTATCTCTGCACCTGTGTTTCAAGGGCACTGTTGGCCCTGCTTCAGTCACGTACGCCTAGTTTCTCACACAGAGACTAGCTGAGTCTGGCTGCTATGTCCTTTCTCACGCAGCCATATCTCAGGCAGGCTTCCCACAGAAACAAATAGCAGGGCTGGATCTAGAAATCACTTGCCTGCAGATGACAGGTTCAGCAGAAGGTGGGCCAGTGGCTGTAAAAATCATTTATTGCCCCCCCACTACAGAGGTAAGCATCGTTACTCTCACTGTTCCATCACTGGTATCAAGAGAGACAAAATAATTCACTTACTGGGTTCAGACTGAGCCAAAAGTAAAAATATCTCAACTGAAATAATCTGAGCTGAGTGAAGTTTTCCTGGTAAATAAAGTCTTCTGAAATATGCACTTTTAAGCAGACCAAAACACTGCATGAGTATAACTAAATTCCAAGGAATATTTTTGAAACAAGATAACTGGGAGGCAGAAAACCCAACCTGAAATAAAAATGTTTATTTAAAAACAACTATTTAAATCAAGTGTTTATGATTGGCAAATTTGTGTTTAGAAATCAGATTTTTCAGGTTTTTTGCTGAGGTCAAATAATATTATTGAAAAACAGGATAAACAACATTTACCATAGAATTTTACTACAGAGAAGAATACTTGCTTTCTAATAAAACAATATATTTGAACTTGATTTAATCGTTTGGCTTCACCATTTTTTTGCACTTGCAGCCCAAATTCAGTTGTGAAATACAGTGATTTAGAGTAACTGCAACAAATCTAACTGGAATGAACTTCAGAGCCATAATTCTTCTGTCACTCTGATGGAGCAAAGGGAGACTACTGCCCACTACCACAGGGAGTTCCAGCTGCCTCTGGGAGGACTCCACAGGCAGCATGAAGGAAACTGTTTGTCCAGAACCGAGGTACAGGGAAAGCCCTTGGTGTACAGCTTTGCTCCCTGCACCTTCATTCATGTGGTCAAGGAATCAGTGTCTCAGAGATGGTTGAGGTCTGCTCCTGGCCCCAACAGCAGGTAACTCACCTGACACACAGGGAGGACTCTGGCCGTGCACTTCCTACATGTAGGTAGGGTTAAACAAAACAAAAAGATGTTTCAACTTCTATATCCTGTAGCACCAAGAGTGATCCAAAGTCACAGATCAAGATTGGTAAAAACCCATGGACAGAGGCTGGGCCACCTCAGAATTACAGATCTGACATTCTTTCTATAGAGTGGAAATAGAACCAATTGAGTTTTATGGAAGTAAATATGCAGTATTGATTTCAAGGCACTTGTTAGCGAGGAAAACGCATAACCATCGGAATGATTATGAGGTGCTTTATTGAAGAGCTCTGGGAGTCGGGGTACAAACCCAAATCCAACTCCAACGAGGGTCCAAGAAGGGCCCCGTATTATACCATTTCATTACATAACTCTATGTTAATCATTAAGCCTACATTGTTCTATTGTATACATCCAAGCATGAATTTTGTAAATACCTTGTTTACGATTCTGGTTTGAAATAATAATCATGTTCAGCTACCAAAATTCATTACAATTCGATCATCTATCTTATGATGATTAGGTACAGTTTCACCCGACCTAGTTTCCAAATACAAGCTGTCCCAATCTTCTCCTTCTCCCCCCATCCCGATTACCCAAGCAGAGTTATACTTGATTTGGTTAAAACAATGAAAGCAACACCTGGTTGCAGTGAAGCGGAGACTCTATTCCCAGCTTCTCTGGTAACCGAAATTATTAACCCTATCCTAACACATTCAAAGGCACTATAATAACCTCTTCAGGCACTATAATAGCAACAGGCCCTATAATAGCCATATGAATAAATACAAAGCTGCCAAGTTGGCCGGACTACACCTTTCCTGCGAAATGAAAGAAAAGGAATTATTTTAGCATGAGCATAACTAATGCACTGTTGAATTATTAACCTGTATGAGTGTGCCAAAGTGATTAGTTCATTATTAAGATTTCCATCCTTGCAAAACTGTTTAAAATAATTCAAAAAAGCAATTTTGTACTTTGTTCTGGGTTGACCTGCCACCTATCCCATATATCCATCCCATATCTTGGATACATTGTTATGTCTCACAGCTGAATCCCACCCTCTTGGGCGGGAGCCAGCAGTTCTTTCTTTTTTTTTTTTTTTTCCTGTTTAGTCTATTGCTTTAGCTAGCTCAGCGGCTTTTGCCTTCTTCACTTCGCTTTGCTCTCCGGCTGCCCCTGCTGCTGTTTCCCTTCCCCCGCCCCCCCCCCCCCCCCCCCCCCCCCCAAGGTTTGAACCGGCTCCGGACCTGACCTGACGAGTTAGAAGAAGTCCTGGGCCTGCCAGAGACGCATCAGCACCCTCCTCATCACAGTAACCCGTCTTTTTCCCACTATTCGGTGTTGGGGAGTGTATTTTTGTCAATAAACCGTTTTTTCCACTTTCCTCCGAGGTATTTTCCTTCCCGAACCCAGGGATGGGGGGTGGGAAGGGGTGGTAGAGGTTTGGCTTAGGGGACTCCTTTTGGAGGTTCTTCCCTAATTTACTCCAAACAAGGACATTTCTGGTAAACAAGTAAAACGAGATGGATAAAGGAACTTTGCAGTGAGGCCACAGCTCAGTACCATCTCAACTTGCTGCTTGAGCCCAGAACACTCTCCAAGCCTCCTGAACACCTCCTAGTCCGGAGTGGAAACCCCAGGTTCAGAAGAGCATTGAAGATGTCGGGCACAGCAAGGCATGACCGAGAGATGGTAAGCAATGCAAAAAGAAGCCTGTCCAGAACCACTGACCCTTTAGAAAGACTTCGTCTGCAATGTCTAGCAAGGGGATCTGCAGGCATCAAAGGACTTGGCAAAGTATTTCAGATTATTGATGATAACAACACCAGAACTCTTGCTTTCAATGAGTTTCTGAGAGGACTGCGTCATTATGCTGTGATGATCAGTAAGAAAGAAGCACAAGAGATTTTCCAGATATTTGATAAAGTCCCAGTGGCCCATGTTAGAGGTTTGTTGGGAAAGACAGTATGGATCAACCCTGACTCGAGTACAGGCAAACCCATCCATGGAGTTGTCTCTGCTCAAGGACCGGGTTGTACATGGTGGATAATGCAGAAAGATGGAACAATGCGATGTGTACCTCAGGGAGATCTGAATATGGTGTAAGATTGATATGTGCTGAATGTTACTACCATTGTCTGCACGTTTGATCAGTTAGACATGAAATAGAAGGAAATGTATAAGTGTCGAAGGTCTGAGCAGGTAAGATGGACGGAAATGTGTAAGTGTTAAAGGTCTGAGTAAGTGAGATGAAAGTTTTAATTGGATGGATATATGGGATAAGGGGTGGAATGTTCTGGGTTGACCTGCCTCCTATCCCATATATCCATCCCATATCTTGGATACATTGTTATGTCTCGCAGCTGAATCCCGCCCTCTTGGGCGGGAGCCTGCAGTTCTTTCTTTCTTTTTTTTTTTTTCCTGTTTCGTCTCTTGCTTTAGCTAGCTCGGCGGCTTTTGCCTTCTTCGCTTCGCTTTGCTTTGCTCTCCGGCTGCCCCTGCTGCCGTTTTTCTTCCCATCCCCCCCCCAACCCCCTCCCCGCTGCTTCTGTTTGGGTTTTTTTCCCCTCCTTCCCTCTTCCCCCCCCGCCCCCCCCAAGGTTTGAACCGGCTCCGGACCTGACCTGACCTGAGAAGTTGGAGAAGTCCTGGGCCTCCCAGAGACACGTCAGCACCCTCCTCATGACAGTAACCCGTCTTTTTCCCACTATTCAGTGTTGGGGAGTGTATTTTTGTCAATAAACCGGTTTTTCCACTTTCCTCCGAGGTATTTGCCTTCCCGAACCCAGGGCTGGGGGGGGGCAAGGGGTGGTGGAGGTTTGGTTTAGGGGTCTACTTTTGGAGGTTCTTCCCTAATTTACCCCAAACCAGGACATTTCAATCTAATTTATTAAAAAATAGGTTATAACAGTAATGCAGTAATGAAAGAATTATCAGGTATGTTAAAAAAAAAATTGGAAAAAAGAACCAGAAATGCTCCAGGTGTGACATTCTTATCACACCCATAGTTTCCCAAGGAACAGAACAGTAAGAGCCTGATTGAAAATGTTTGAAAACCTGTATTGGAAGTATCTCAACCAGCCTCAGTTACACCCTCTATGCCCAATAATACTATTCAATTAATGTATCCCAGACTCTTACTTAGGAATACAAAATCTAACTAAATAACTGTCTATCTGGCAAATGGCAGACCAAGAATGGTATATTGTTGCAATAAATAAAAGTAATAACAAGATCAAAAGATCCAAACCAATGCAACACCCTTGAGATGGTTTAATTAAACTGGATCAAACTGGGATTAATTTGTTCACTGTCATCATCTCAGGTAGGAACTCTGAAGGACACTATGTCAGATCTAACTGTGTTTTATTTAATGTGAAAATGGCAATAGATTCTCTAGGGATCACCAGAGATAAAACAACCTCTAAATTACTTCAGTAGTCTCATTTCAGCATTGCTTGGAGGAACAACCTGCCACAGCTGGCTGAGACAACTCCCAGGGGCTGTTGTCTCAGTGAAATCCCTGTCCCACGTGGCAGTGACAGAACCACACTGGGACATTAGCCCTTGGGTTCCATGTGTCCTTCTGAAACACCCCACAGGGGCTGCTGTCAAAGAGAAGGGGTTAGTCTGAGATGAGCACACCTTCTTGAATAATAGCACAGACGAGGAAGATTCTCAAGGGGAAGGAAATAGGAAATAAAGGAATTGTCATCCCACCTTCCTGACAGCTAACTGCTGAATGAGTATTGGTTGCTGGCACTCAGTTGTAATGACATACCTAAAATAATTTATCTGCTCACAGATGCTGTGTCTATTTCCCTCAGTATTCTTTGCAGGTATGGAGCCAGGAAAGGTGTGGTGACAACAGATCTGCCACTGGAGCAATGGGGCTCTGGAAAGGAGAAGAGCCCAAGACGCAGCTGAGCAACAAGATGGTCCCATCAAGCTGTGATATAGGCTGGGAGGAGAATGGGTTGAGAACAGCCCTTCTGAGAAGACTCTGGAGGTGCTGGTTGACAGGAGGCTTAACAGGAGCCAGCATAGCCAATGGATCCTGGGGTGCATCCAAAGCAGTGTGGCCAGGGCAAGGGAAGGGATTCTTCCCCTCTACTCTTGTGAGAACCATCTGCACTGCTGCATCCAGGCCCAGGATCCCCAGCATAAGAAAGAAGTGTACCTGTTGGAGTGACTTCAGAGGAGGGTCATGAAGATGGTCAGAAGGTTCAGCTCTGTCTTTCAAGGACTGACAGAGAGAGTCAGGGTTTTTCAGCCTGGAGAATAGAAAGATCTGGAGAGACCTTATAGCATCTTCTAGTACCTGAAGGGACCAGCAAGAGAGCTGGAGAGGGACTTTTTACTAAGAGAGGTAGTGACAGGACAAGACTCTTTACTGTGAGGGTGGTGAGGCTCTGGCACAGGATGAGTGAGGCTCTGGTACAGGTGGTGAGGCTCCTTGCCCAGAGAAGATGGGATGTCCCATCCCTGGAAGAATCAAAGGCCAGGTTGGATTGGGCTCTGAGCAACCTGAACAACTCTGAGTAGCTCTGATCATCTCCCTGACCATGGCATTTCTCCAGGCCTAAGGAATCAAGATTAAGGAAAGAGATGCAAGATGAGCAGGGAACCTCAGAGAGTGAGAAAAGACCAGGCTGCCTGGCTGCAACTGCAAATCAGCCCAGGGGACCAAGAAGTCCTTATTCAATGAAAATACTCTTTCCAGAGTAGAGACAGTATGCCAGGGCCACATCTCATGTCTGGGGCAGCAGTGTGTGCTCTAGGACTCCTGTGCCCACTTGTGATGTACTGTCACAGTGAAGGAGATTGACTTCAGTTTTAAGCACAACATGGAATTTCAGAAACAAGTCAATAACAACTTAGTATAGCCTTGAGGATTTGACCACAGTGGCACTTAGGTACAGCTATCTTGCAGATGAAAGGGAGATGTCAATAGACTTAGCAAGAGTAAATCCCATTTAACAAGACACATTACACTATCTGCTAGAGTGCAGACAAAAGCAAACATACTTCTGACCTAAAAGATCCTTTCCAATCTCAAAAGTTTATCCTCTGGGACTCAACACGACACACTCAAAGGACTAGAAGTGCTGACTGAAATATTTCTGAGATTGTGTGTGTGAAGACTCTTGACACAGATTTAATATCCCCATTTTATAAAAAGAGCACTTTTCACAACCATGCCACCTTTGCTCTCACAGTCCTGATCTTTAAAGATCTCCAAAATGTGAGCCCAGAACTAACAATTTGAACTACTGATCACCAGAAAACAGGGATTCAACAGGGATATTGATTTCATGGCACAGTATAATTTCCTTTCCCTTCCACTAACCTTTGATGTTCCACAGACTGTAAATTATTTTTTCTTTCTTTCCCTTAGCAAGGTAACTGCCTTATCAGCTGTCTCTACCCTGCACATGCTAACAACATTTCTTTCAGAGGTGGTTACTTGTAAACATCATTTGCATTTTTAAAGAATCTTGTAATCCATAGACTTAAAAAAGTTACATCCCATGACTATAAGCTGTTCTCTTTTGGATTACTGAAAAAAAAAATAGATACTGCATATCAAGTGATTTTTTAAAAAAAATATGTTCCTTTTGTACTCCTAAAGAGAATCAGTGGAGGGACTAATTAGCAGAGCTGTTGATCATCCTATCAGAGAACAATTTAAGAGAATAAGAAAATGGAAGAAAAGATCTTGCACTGGTCAGGATCAATCTACCAAAGCTTTGAGAAGGGGCCATTTACACACAGCTTTGATAATCCATGGCTATGAATCCATATCACAAAACATCATTGGCTCATGGACTCCACGAGAAAAAAATTAAAGTTCTTACCTTTCCTCCTCACCAGTCATGGTGTAGCTAAAAGGCCAGGTGATTTATTAATGGGAGTGCAATACTGATTTGTGACCAAGCAAAGCCTTGCCTCTGCTAATGCCTTGCTCTTACAGCCAGTGGTCAAGAGGATGTTTTGCCTGACACCTGCCTGTCCTTTGTGTCACCTGAGAGCAGCTCCCCACAAGGCAAAGCAATGCTTGGGAGTTTAGGAGATAACTACAAACATCATCATTCATAATAGAGTGCTATTCCTTGGAAAAAAACCTGCGAAACAACAGCCCACTAAATTCAGTTCTAAGGCTCATTAAGCAGATTTATCAAGAGTTTTCTGTGCCCTGAAAAGATCCTAAAATTTTAAGAGCATCTGGGAAATCAGTTGGAAGCACAACTTATTTAAACATCAAGGCACAATTAGAAGTGACTGCAAGTCTGCACACCAGCACATGCCTACTTCCATGTGTCAGGGCATCCACACAAAATTACAGTGTGTAACTTATTTGTTATCTGTCACACATTTTACCCCACTGATTCATCTACTTATCATTCATTACATGAAGGAATCAAACTGAGGGGAATAATCTCTCTACTTAGCACACTAGGTGTCAGCTGGAAAAAAACCCCTTGTCTGTCCATCTATTAGCAGTGTAGGAGTGAGATGCATAATTGATCTGACTTTTCTTACACATTGTTGAAAAATAGAAAATAACCCTGCTGCCACCAACACACTACTCAACTTCTCAGATTTTAATGACAGACACTGATGCAACTGTCATCTTTCTTGCTGGTGGTGGCCTAAAGCAAGCTCGAATTTTAAAGCAAAATGAGTCCAAAGCTCAGGGTGGCACAGGCAGGAAGGCTGGTCACACCCATGCAAACCAAGATGCATAATCTTGGCACACTACCACCAAAAACATTGGATAATTGATACAACAGGCTCACTGCTCATAAACTGAATGTAGCACTCTTGCTTTCTGCTGACAGGTCTGTGAAAAAAATACTTCCTCAGTGGGGAGTGATCAGATTCAGATGAATGTATTCTTTAACTTCTCACAAGGAAATCAACATCTCCTTCATCTCCTGGCTCAGTGGGTGCCCTGTAAGGCATGTGTAGAGGAGAGGAATAGTTTTGGGAATTGGTTCACCATCCATACACAAGCAGCTCCACTGTGCAGGGCCAGGGGAATATGCTGGCTGAGCAGATGTCAATGTGCAGAGTTGTGCTTTCTGCCTTGCTGGTATCACTGCCTCCCCAGCACAGGGAGAAGCAGGAGCCTGTGCCAAGCCATGCTTGGACATTAAAGGGATTGCACAACTGTGTTCTAACAGCCAGCTGCTACCACTGACACACCCCCAGCCTCACTGTCCCAAAGGGAAGAGGTTCACTCTAACAGCAGCAGCTGCTGTCAGGCCTTCCCAAAAACCACTTGTTAGGATCCCCCATCCTCAATAAAAGAGTCCTGTGCTTCCAGAGAAGAGGCCAGTGTGAACACTAAAACAGCAAGGCCTTGTCTGCTACTGAGGGTACAAGGACAGGGTCTCAGCTACCATCTGTAAAACTGCTAAACCCTCAACGTCTGCTTCTTTTGTCCAGAAGCAGAAGCTTAAACACATAGATCATTATGTGGTCTCAGAAACAGACATATTAGTACTCTTTTAAACCTGTTTTCCCTCCCCAGGACAGTGCTAAGATTTAAAAGAGAGTGCCAAGTTCTCTAGGACAGGGAGATCAACAAAGGAATATCGATACTGTGCTTTATTTCAACCGTGTCCCTGACCCGGCAAACTGTGGAAAAATCTTGGATAGACACTGCCACCCTTCCCTAAAGCTTAAATGAAAAATGCTTCCTCTTTGGCATTACACAGGGAAAAAAGGCCTCACACATATTTTGATCCCTCAAAAGGCTGTTGATACCTGATTGAAATGAGAAGGAAAGCTATATTTGTGCCTATTTTTGCTATAGTTTATAAGTATTCATCCTACATGTGAGAACACCTGACACAGATCGAGGGAGGTGATAAGGTGGCACAGCTCTTAGGGGACTGTAAAGGACATATGTCTGCCAAGGGCCAGAAGCAATTGTGTAACTTCATTAAAATAAAAGGAAAAGATGTAGTTGTAGCAGCACTGGTCCAGCCACACAAAACGTGTCAGACTCACAACATTACACATGCAGTAACTTTAAGCACAAAGGAACATGTTTTTCTAATATGTATGTGCATACACATGCTTGCCTGTATGTACATATATATATATATATATACACACACACACAAATGTACGCACAGGCTTGAGGCCAGACAACAAACAACAGGGGCTAGCAGGGTTTGTATATGAGATTTACAAAGAATTTGCTGGAATGATGGGAAGTTAAAAATGAGTGGCTCACCCATGTAATGAGAAGGAGGAGTCTTGGTGTTTTACCTGTTACAGCACCCTGCTTACTTTTAACTGCTTGCCACAATGAGTTATTTTTGCAGTTGCCATGCTCTGTTGCTTGCCAGGGAATGAGCTTTGCAATCTCACCCCCAACGGACCTTTGGCTTGTCATGCCAAGAGCCTTCTCCTGGCTCTGGAAACGTGTCAAGGAAACACATTCCAGCTTCTGGGATGCCCAGATTCATCTGCTGACACCCTGATGGGTTTGTTTGGAACTCTAATTTATTTAAATCTATTGTTCTGAAGAAAATAGGGAGCCCTAGTGCCTATTATGCTTCATTTTGAGATGCTTAAAAATGCAAAACAAGCTAATCTCAACGAAGCAAAGGAGTTACACTGAAACAGTTACAGACAAACTGAACAAAAAGTCAGGGAAGCACCAATTCCTCGGCTGTCCTTCACTCCTGTCTGCTGCCAAGGCTCAGAGGCCTGTAGCATGCTGAAGGCAGCGGAGCCTGGCGCCGCAGAGGAGCTGTACAGACCCCCACATCACACTGGGGTCAGCTTAAGGGACCCTTTCCCCAGCATCATCTGAATGTCAGCAGAATATGAACACATGGAAAATAACTTTCAAGCAAACTCCCCTTCCTATTTAATTTTAAGAGAATGTAATACCAGTTGTGAGGAGCCTGTGAATATGTCAACAGAACTGTTTTTCGGGCCTGTCTGAGGATTACACAAAAACTTGACATTCTGATTTCCCACGCTATGATGGAGAGAGAGAACTGAGCTGGAATTTGCTTGTTTTTCCTTGTCCCTGGCACCATGGCTTCATTGTTGCATTTTTCATAGCCTGATTACAATTTATAAATGTGTCAAGGAAACCACTATCATTAAGATGCTGTGTTTCCACAAAGACCACACACTTTAAAATAAACCAACAATACATATTACTAAGTTGGCACATGGTATCTCCATTTTCCAATGCAACGTTGCAGGCTGGGGCCCACCATATCTGTTTAATTTGAATCAGATTAATAAATTTAAAACATTTGAGGTTTAAAGTTGTAAATGATTAAAGTAAAATTAAGAGATGGATGAGCTTTATCTCAGATGAGAAAAATCCCACTGGAAAACTAAACAAACTATTCCTTAAACTTCCAATTACAATGTGCAGAATGAAGAAGTCATAGCTGATTTTAAGCTGAAAGGCTGTACTGCACATCTCAAAAAGATGGAATTCAATATTTGAGTTTGAAATAAAGGAAAAGAAAAAAGGAACAGACAAAATTTCATACTAAAGGGACCTGTTTTGTTTAATGTAAGTTAACTGAAATCTGAATTTCTCCTTAAGGGGCAAAAAGGAAATAAGCATTAACCAAAATCGGTCTTCACCCATGGAAAAAAATCATAGTCAACATACATCTACACCGTGTATCCAGAATATAAAGTGAATCAGAGTATACACCCTGGGGAAAACCTAGAAAGCCATTTCTTCCTCACTTAGAAGAGTTGTTACCAGAATCATTAAAAACTTTAAGAGCTATAAACTTGGATTATTGATGCACTACTAGAAACCTCCAAGCCCCACCACTTCATATATAAAGAAAAAAGAAAAAATACTCCAAAACATTAGCAATTAAAAATAAATTCTTTCTGATAAGGAGACCAAGTTGCAAGAATATGGAGGAAATGAATATTTAAAGAAAGGAAAAACTGGAGAAGTAGCTATGTCATGTGAGCAATGTACAGTAACTTAAAAACACAGTGAACTCTCAACAGGCAAAGTAATTAAGAACAATACGATGAAAATTTTAATAAGAAGTGCATGACCAAGGATGAAATACATTTCAAGGTAGAGAGATGTGATGAATTACACCAGAGAAAATTTTAAATGTTCACTAGATAGTTGCATTCTATAAAGAGAATTAGAAAATGAAAATTCATCTATTTGATATAATACAAAACATTGTAAAAATAGTTTTAAAAGGTCACATCTGCCAAGATTAAGCATGGGCATAAGTAATCAACAAGTCTGGGAAACTTGCTTGCATCCCACAATGCCTAAAATTGCTTAGATGAAGGGTTCTCCAATTCATTGACATTTATAAATTATTTATATTATAGTCAATCATGGAAAACTGGAACAATTCCAATAGATGGGGGTACTGCCAAGAAAAAGAAAATTCTGGGGCTGGAAAACCCTGCAACATTCAGTGTCAAAAACTCATCTCAATTTGTTGAAGATCAAGATCAGAAGAGTTGATCACTGTGCAAAAATTATCTGACAGCCTGCAGATTTCTATTCTAGCAGGAAATAAAAAACCCAGTGGAATAGCTAACAACATGGGGTAAAGGATGCTCTCAGCATGAAGGTGTCTAGCTGTTGGTTTGTTTTTTTTTGTTTTTTTTTTTTTTTTTTTTTTTTTCCTGAGCCATGTGCCTAACTGCATCTCCTTAGGCTGGGAGTCTTTGCACTCAAACCCTGCAGCTAGGTGGCAGGTCCCTCTGACCTCTGATTTTGTGGAAAAGGCTCCTAGAGTCTTCAAAGGCCTTTGATGTTGCTGTGCCAGTGGGCTCAAGAATGCAGCCATCTATGCAAACAAACCATCACCAGGAGGATGAAAGAAGGGTTCAACCCATGGAGATTAAATGAGTGTTTCCAGGTTCTCATGATAACTCTGAGAACAAATGGAAATTCTGAAAATTAATTAAAAGCACAGCTTCACAGCTGAGACCTTGAACTTGGCATTTCATCTGGAGCTAATGTTTATGAGCAGTTACATTCTTCCTACCTTGACAAAAGGCTATAGATTCACAATTAATAATTGTGCTGCTATTAATCTTTGGATGAAGTGGAGCATAGTCATTAAACAGAGACAGCCTTTTACAAAGAGATGGATGCAGATGAGTACAGAATCCTTTCAGTGGATGAAAGGGGAAAATTGGCGAGAAATGTTTTTAAAGGCTTGTTACTAAAATGACCCTATTCTGGTCACAAACACTCGAGTCTCCCACAAAAGTGTCCAAATCAGCTGCAGCATAGCTAGGGCTGTCCCTGACCCCACCCTTCTGAAGGCATGCCTGATTTTCAGTTAGATCAGACCAGAGCTCACTGTCATGAGTTCAGTTGTTCCCTTCAGCAGCCCGAGCTCCATCCTCTGGCATTTGTGCCAGCAGCTCATGAGCTGCAGCATTTTCTGCTGTTGCCTTTTGAGGCGTGGGCCTCAGAGACGGGGCAGTGCTGCCTGTAGTCTGGAGCTAATCCAGCACAATAGTCCATCTGGGATCTTGGGTCTTCCCTCACACTGCTCTCGGTCCAAACCTGAGGCAGCCTCAAGAAACTGTCTCAGTTCCCAATACCAAGGTGCTCAGTGAAGATCAAATCCCCAGAGACTGTCTAGATTATATCCTTTTGCTATAAGTTCCCACTGTCTGCCACCGCCAAAAACAGAGGCATCACCCTCACCCACAATTTGCTTGGAAGCCCATGGAACAGCTAAGGGCTGACACCATTGTGAGCCCAAAAACCCAAGTTTGACACCAAAGGTTCTCCTGCCAGCTCTTAAAGCCAGTTCTTCCTGGTATGTTCTTTTTCTCACTTATAAAGTAATCCTCCTGAGTATCATCTTCATGGAGCTTCCTTTAGAGATGCAATGGGCTAGAAAGAACAAATTTTCTACTTCAACTCTGACCCCAAGTATAACCCCCAGATTCTCAAGTCTCCGTGAGGTTTTCTGAGTCAATTTTACAGGTCCTATTAGAATCAAGTCTCTTGTGCAATGTGAAGAGGTAGCAATTTTATCTACTTGTTTTACTATTCCATGATGTTGGAAAAATATACTGGCTTCTTTAAATCACATATGAGTGAGAAAATAAAACTGGCAAGTGGCTAAATTTAGTCATCCATAAACTTGCAATTTGGTTACATCTTTGGAACCATCTGAGTAAAACAATCTAATCAGGTGACACATCCTGCAAAACTTAATGGGGAGCAACCAAGCACAAGCGAGTTCATTAAATGGTGCAACGAGAAATGCGCCAGTGGTAAAAATATTTATCAATCACTTTCTGGAAGATCACAGAGTAATGGAAAACTTCCATGAGTTTGACAGGCGCTGCTTTTCTAAAGGCAATTTATTACCCAGGAATGTGTGCTTTCACTGAAGAAATCATTCTTGCTTTTTAATGACTTCAGCATTAGGCACAGCATTTTGATATCAGTATATTTACTACAGTGCCAAAGATAGGATCTCCAGATTCCTGATGCTTTAGTAGCTTCCATGCTTCAGAGCCTAGAAAGTCCTAATGTTCCTTGATAGTACCAGGAGAAAATCTTTTAACACTGTGTAAAATGTCTTAGTCGTTCCCCAGTGAACATCACAAATTATCCAAGAAATATCAAATGAGAAAATGATTGAGGAACCTACATCGAGGCCACTAGAAAATGAAATGTTTGTTTTGACTGATTTGGTTGGGTAATACAAATGAGCCTCTAGACTATGATAGGGAGGTTTTATTGGCTCCCCACTCTTGAGGCAGCCTGACAGGAGTTAGAGAGCAATGTAACTGTGGCTATCACACTATGGTCTCTGCACAGGAAGCCTGTCTCTTTGTGTTCATGCCTTATCTGTGTGGCCTGGGCTGGAACCATTTCTCACTGCTATGGTTAATTTGATAACAGTTGGTAGGGATTACAATGTGCCTCTACAGAGGATTCAAGTAAATCATCCCTCCCGATCCTTCCATGGATAGATTATAATGCTTCCACAAGCTGGTTTTCCACACTTTAACAGAAAGGCTTTTTTCCCTCCTGTTTCAAAAAGTTTGTGAGCTGAAACAAGTGCTGCTTCTTTTACATACTTATTCCTTAACATGTACTTGTGGGCAGTTAGTAGTTATTAGGCTGCATTGTGCAATTTAGAACTTTAAAAGACATCTTCACAGAACTAATACAAGAGTAATGGTATACAATTTCTTATCTCATTTGTTAATATATAATAGATTATGATGAAGATTGATAGAAATTATCCCCAGCATAATTGTTAGAAGAGATCATTGTACAGTGAAGCATAAAGTACAAAGTGTATCAAGTCAAGTAGTATGCACACATTTTGCAAGTCAAGAGAAAATCACATTATCTGTGGAGAAGCAATTGATTATTTTTACTGACTGACCTTCTAACAAGATTCAACTTTCACTTGCATATAGTCACACAATGACCAGAATTTTTTAAATTCCTATCGTGACGGGGCTCTGTCAGTCAAAGTGGTAGGTGGAAGACAACGAGAAGGGAAAAGGCAAGTTGGAAACAATAGAAAGCTGGTAAGTAAATCCTAAGTCAGTTCTCTGAGGAAAACGGGGTATACACAGTTAATTTCTTGTTTATGTTCCTGACACCCGCACATAAATCATCCTAACAGGAGACAACAAAAGGGAAAACATCTGCTGTTAAGGACTCAAAATTCAGATAGTGCATATCTTGTGATATTTCAGTTTGCTCATTTGCTTCCACAGTCAAAGCACACACTAACTGCTGGAGAGCATCTTCCAGCTAGGATTCAGCTGACAGGAGTTCAGCTCATCTGCTGTCACACCACTTGGCAAGTGGAAGTAAAGCCTGGTAGAGGGGGATGATAAAGTCACTCACCTTAAAGAGGTGATGAGGAGCACCTGATCCAAACCAAATGTGGATGTTCAGTGTGTTGCCATGCAAGGACACAATGTAGAGCAGAGCAGAATGAGGATAATGGTGCACGTAGTGGTCCATGTGCTTCATGGCCATGATCTCTGCAGTGATGTGACAGTCGTGTCTGTCCTGCATCCTTTATCTTTGCTCCCAGTCTGCTGGCACATGGGCATTAGCACTATACGGCCTTTTTCTTCCAAGTGGACCAGGGGGTGCTAAAGGTGCACCAAATTGTCACTTTTTGTTTCTGCCTTTTGATCAAATGCCCACGCTGGATTTGTGCAGGCACAGCACAGCTGCTGCCTGGGAGAGGCAGCCAAGCTCTGGAAGGGAACTGCCATCTGCAAGGAAGTCCGGTACTTGAAGGGCTCAAGAAAAAATTAACCACTTATCCTTTTTGCAGAAGTCAGGAGAGATTCCTCCTCTTGCTAAGAACCTTTCTCTTCCTGGGATCCACAGACCTCAGCCAGCCCAGAAAAGCACCCACCAGAAAAACACCAGAACAGCATCACAATGCTCTGTAGTGCTGTAGCCTGGGAGAGAGGCAGGAGTGTCACTGTCCCAGCAGATTGTGGTGGGACTCTTCACTAGGGACACTCAGTGACACAAGGCTTCAACAACTCCTGAGGAAAAAAACCTAAAACTGCTTGGCTTCTATTGAGCAAAGTGACTTTCTTACCTAGCAGATGAACGTTTTTTCTCCTGGGCTAATCTGAAGCAAGTGCCACAGTTATCTAAGCTAAATTGAAACCACCTGAGCTGGTTTAATTTAAACTTAAACCAGTACAGCTGTTGTCTGCAGAGGACTTGCTCTAAAGCATTTAAGTGCCTAGGAGGAAGCCACCAATCAGAGGGAAGTAAAACTTGGTGCAGAATAGTTAAAAAAAAAAAAAAAAAAAAATCTGTTCTCAGTTTTCCTTGCTGTGCATACCTTCATCTGAAGAGGAGGGCTTAAAAGCTATTTTATTAGCAATGAGTGCCTTTTTATGCACACCTTTCTCTCTGAGCCTTCTTCTTGCTCATTAGATGCCACAGTCACACAAGTCTTACCCAGACTTCTTACAGAGTTCATCCTGGAATAGCATATGCATATCTACCTGGAAAACATTCCCTGAATTGGCACTCGGGTGAACCTGCTTTCTCCTCCTTTTAAAGACTCTTTGAGTCTGGAGTAACTGGGGTGTCTAAACCGGTTTTAGTTATAACACCCTTCTTTTGAGATAGAGGGCAAAGAAGTCAAGGAACAGCAAATTTTCAGGGTGGGCAGTGGACTCTGGGTTTTTAAAAAACAGACCACATAAAGAAAAAATAAAGGTACAGTAAACAGAAAATAGCTATCAAAAATATTGGTATCCCAAGTACCACTGTTATACTTCCAAATTTTGGTCACCCAGGTTATGGTGGTTTCCATCAGCAGTACATCCTGTAAATAGCTGAACACCTTGGCAAATTTCCATGGGAACAAAATGCAATCACCTGTTCAGCACAGCCACCTGGCTGAAAAGGGCAGCTATGTTTGAAAACAACACTTTGATTCAGCTGCCTGCAGTACGCCAACATACTGGACAGTACAGATAATATTATTTATTCATAGTTTAAAAGGTACTGCCTCACCAATTTACCACATAAGTTTACAGTTCACCAATCTTAATCTTAAAGGCCGTAACTAATCATCTACCTAATAAAATTAATGAGATTACTGTCACACCAAGTCTGACACTGCTTTATCTTTAAAATCCTATGTGAAACCTCATGTATGAACTCTGAATTTTTTTTTTTTGTTGTTTTTTTTTGGTATATGATGAAAAGAAATTATATCTGAAGGCTTTTGGAAAGAATAATTTTCAGCATTGATTACAGTATTACACAGAGACTGTTCAAATGAAAGACTATGTAGCAACCAGTCTGGAAGCTGAAAATACTTTCCACACCTTTCTTCCAAAAATCAGGTATAGTGTAGAGGTATGAGAGCAGCAGCTCCCCATGCACAGCCTTCACAATATTCTCTCCCAGTATTTTTGTCCATTAACTGGAGTACCACACCTAGGCATGGGAAAGTAACTGGCTTAATCTCCCTGAACCTTCCTGCCCTCTTTGCTTGTAAAGGAAAAAGGTTAAAAATAATGATGGGGAGTGTCACACGGACACCTGTGGGGCTAAAACCTCGGATTATTTCAGGGATTGCCAAACAGCTGCCTAAAACACCCCTTCTGTCCTCCATTTCTTTTTCTCTCTCATTCTCCATGACATTTACACAGAAGAAACAATCTAGGAGAGCTCTGAATCTTAAGAAATAAGAAGCAGCACCAAATTTCCTTAAGTAGATCAATCTACAAACACAAGATTCTTCCTTCTGGTTGGGAAAGCATATGGAGAGAGCCACTTTATTGGTTAAGGGCTGGAGGAAAAATAGCCATTCACAAATAGCATACTTGGAGTATCACAATGGTGATACTGCTAAGGATTAAGATTTTCAGTGAAATCAGTACCTAAGACAGCTGATACTGTCCATACACTTTAAACCTAAGACTTTTCCTCACAAGAGGGTGCTTTGCAGCTGTATTTCATCCATCTTCCCTGCAGGGATCTCTGTAGCAACCTCCTCTCAGTGGCCACACCAACATGCCCCAGTACTCACCCTCCAGCATGTCCTGGGCTGAGGCAGAGCACAAAGCAGCAATAATCTCTGCAAACTGGACAAAAGGAGATGCTGAATCAATTATTCAGGGCCATGAAGGAATTTCATCTGTCTGAGGAAATCTGCTGCAGGAAGCAGATTTCACAGGAGAGCGTCACACTCTGATGGGTGCATTTGTCTGAACTGGAGAGCATCTGGCATACCATCAAACTACACTTGAATCACTAATGAGCTAATTACTAATGAACATTTTACGTAGCACATATGTGCTATTTGGAGGGACCTAGAATATGACAACTGAAGACAAGTCACAGGATGTTTAACTACTGCAGAACCAGCAAGTAAAGTAAAACTGTCCAGGCAGATGCTCAAACTGTAGCTAGAACCAGAGGAAAACAGAAAAACCTCAAACACAGAGACTGTTCAAATCAAAATTATAAGCATGATGGAGAACTTGGTCTGGTAATGTAAAGATAGAAAATATTAATGCATTTCAGACCACAGCAGTAAAAGGAGAGGAAGAAGGCTGAGTAACTGAGCTTTTCATCATTATAAAGCCTGTGCTTTAAATTTTGCCCATCTCAAACCAGATGCAACTCAGCTTATCCACTACCACATAATTTTGCCTATGGGTACGAACATTGGATAATTTCATTTCAATAACTGAGTCTGTATTGTGATTAAACCCCAGTCAACATCCAGGCCTCACACAGCCACTTGCTCACTCCCCCTCAGGGGGATGGGGAGAGAGTGGGAAGAATAAAAGTTAAAAAGTAAAGGATTGAGATAAAGACAGTTTAGTAGGTAAAGCAAAAGCTAAACACACAAAGAAAGCAAGCCAAGGAATTTGCTCCCTGCTTTCCATGGGCAGACAGTTTGGCGATCCCCAGGAAAGCTGGGCTCCATCAGGATGATGGATCAGATGACTCAGGAAAACAAAGCAGCAGCATCCCGCCTTCCTCCTTCTTCCCCCAGCTTTACATGCATAGTATGATGCCATATGGTGTGTGACACCCTGGGGCCAGCTGTGCTGGCTCTGTCCCCTCACAGCTCCTTGTGACCCCCAGCCCAGTTGCTGGTGGGGTGCTGACAGGAACAGAAAAGGCCCTGGTGCTGTGCAAGGGCTTCTCAGCAATAAAGAAAACTCACTGTTTCCAGCACAGACCCAAAACACAGAACCACAGGAGCTCCCAGGAAGAAATTTAACTCCATCCCAGCCAAAATCTACCCAGGCTGCAGACCCCTGAGTCTTTCACATGGAAGAACTGATGCTGATGCTCCTTTTTAAAAATGAAGAGATGACACAGCTTTTGGGCAGCTCTGGAGTCCTTAGCAATTCTGCATTGCCCTCAGATCCTGAGGAACAAGTACCTCTGGATTTCTTTTTTCATTTCTTACAAAAACCCTAACACTTTTTTGTTTTTTGGTGTCTCTCACGTTTACTTCCACAACCTGGTAAAAAACAGCCTCAAAAACAGGTGGACTGTGATCTAATACACTGCTGAATTAGGAAGAGTCTGGCTCAGAGGAAAATCAGTTTACTACACGAGGTAAGAAGAAAGCCCGATATCAGTTCAATTAACATCAATAATAATAAAAAACCCACAGTCCAATTAAAATAATTTGTAATTAGATGTAGCCATGCTAAACACATGGAAAAGAATTGAAAAACCAGTGTAGGTAATGTATTCCAGAATATTACAAAGGAGTGAAAGAATATTTCCTGACTGCTTACAGTATTTTAAATACAACACGTCCTAAAGTTTTGGACAGAAAGAATCTCTGTCTGTAGCCTGTATTTGTATTTAAGCTGTATTAAGCAGACTTGCTCAAAGTTGGCTCTTAATTTGAAGATATCACACACCCTTGCTTTTGTTGATTTGTGTTCATTTTGCCAGTGGTTACTTAACAGCTAAATAAATATCATAATAAAAAATTCCCTGCCTAATACTTAATTTTCAGCTTGTCTCATTGAGTTTCCAGTTATTATTTCTTGTTGTCTATTTCTCTGCTAAATTAGGAACACTTTTGTATCTGTTTGTTCTTCCCCTGAAACATTTATATACAAATCAAGTACTTTCTACATCTGTTCTAGTATAAAGAACAACTTGATCTGTAAGTATCTCATTATACAGCTTTTTCTCTCCCTCTTTAGTAATTATTATTACTTTCTTCAGACTCTTCAATTTTTAATATCCTTTTAAGAAGTATAAAATTGAAACCATTTCCAGGTTCTAACATGTACTTACACATAAAGTAATGTTACTGCTTCCATACATTCTTTCCCTACTGCAAAGCACATGCCACCTTTCCTGTCATTGAAGGGACTGTCACACTGATCCAAATCCCCCTCTAATATCTTTTTCTTAGAGTCACTATTTTTCTTTCTCTCTATTTTTTTTGTTTGTTTTTCTATGTTTCTAGACACATTATTTGATTTCTTCTCATATTAAAATGCATTTAATTTAAATGGACTCTGCTGTTTAGTATTCCTGATCTCTCTGAAGAACTGCTTCTACAGTCTGGCAGAGCACACCTCCAATACATTTGCAAAGGTTAGGAGCAGGAATTTAACATTGACTGCTGAATATGTTAAATAGTGAGTTAGGTGCTGACCTATGCATAGCTTCCCTTTAAGAGTATCTTCCTCCACTAATAACTTCTCACAAAATTGTACTTTTCAAAAAGTTTAAGTTATTTTTTATGTAATATTTCCTTCATTGAAAATAGGAAAGACATTTTGAAAATGAATGGAGTTACAGTCACACCCATTCCATCAGTCTTGGACATCATAAGCTGCACCTAGGAATCCTCCACCTGAGCTACAAGAACAAACCAAAGCCATGGAAAAGTACACAGCTGCTTTTTAACAGATGGATATTCCCATCAGAGGGAGACTCTAGCAAGTTCCCAGAACAGCCCTATCTCTGGATTTGGGAAACGTGCTCAGTCTCCAGTCTTTTGAGAACCAGCTTTATCACCTCTCAGCTATCCAATTAATCCTGTACAACATGGGGTTAAACATCGTATTAATGGTATAGTTACACAAACACTTGTCTGGCAGCAAAGCTTGATCAAGGAGTTCATCTGCTGCTTGGTTCAGCTTTTGCTTCAGCATTTCTTCACTGTACCAGTGTGACTCTCTGAGGTGCTGTGCTCTGGGTGAGACTGCTGAAGTCACCAGAGGAAAAACAAACCAGAAAAACTTCTTACATTGCAGTCTCTTCCTCTCCAGGAAGGAAAAACCTGGGTGAAGGTCAGACAGAATATAACTATAAATTTATAAAAGTTTTTTCCAAGTATTCCAAGGGCAGAAAGCGCTCGAACTGACTTTGCCACCCCTACCAAGAGCTCACACTTGTGACTGCTCATAGAGACGTGTCTCAGCAGAAGAAACCCTTCACCCACCTGTGTTTAAAGCACACAGGAGCCCTGCCAGAAGCAGCCTAGAAGACACCACGCATTCAAACTGTAACAAAGGTGCAACTTAACATTCAAGGAAATTACATTTGAGATTTAGCTTAAGGGTTTCTCAGCAAAAAGGGAGAAAACTGTAGTTCCAGGATGGTAGCATAACTGAATTATCAGGGGAACAGTCTGGACGAGAGCAGAGCTCCCCAGCTGCTCCTGCAGACACCAGTGGCTCTGCTGACACAAGGACCAAGGTGCACTGAAACCATCACATGTGGTGTGACCTGGCTTCACTGCGCCACAGCTCCCACCTGAAAAGCCTCTTTCAGAGGTCAAAGGGCCCTAACCAAAGACAAAGTAGGGAAAGTGAACTGAATTAAGAATCCTTGAATTCAGAATAAATCCCCAGGTAGTTTTCATTCTGTTTACAGGGAGACAAGGGTAAAGTTGTTGCTGGCCCTTTTCATTTCATGCAGTCTCATCAAAATTCCCTGCTTCATTCATCAAGTAAGGTCAAAGATTTCTGACCCCACTGCTCTGCAGCTTGCTGGAAATTTGTGTAATATTCAGCCCAAATTAATTCAGAGCTGATTTATCCTCACAACAACATTGCCCCTTTTTTTAAATGTCTCTTTTCCCACATTGCTCCACATATTCTAGGAAATATATTCTTGTAGTCATGATGTTGCTAGATAAACAAGTCAACCTTTTTAATTTTTCATTTGAAAAGAAAATGCCTTTCCAAATAACTTTTCCAATAGTTTCTCCTCTCCTGCTGTAATTAGAGTTCAGCTTCCTTGGGCCTGGATGACTAGCACTCCACACAGTGTTTCAGACATTATTTCTCTGTTGCCATAGAGGAGAAATAAATTTTAAATATTAATTTAGATTTATGCATTTAATTATCACTTTTATTATGTACAAAAAGAAACTTAAAACATATCAAGATCATTCCTACAGCTCATACTTCAGTATTTTGACATAAATCTGGTAAAATTATGACTTGATAATGTTTTCCTTCCTGCTATGTTCTGGGGCAACATGATCTGAATTGAAGACAAATGAAAACATTTCTCTCTATACATTGTTACATCAGGATTAAATAATTCATACTATGTACTTTAAATAATATAATCACCATTGAAACAATATGCTTTTTAGTCTCAATAATACATTAAACATTTTATTCAATGTTATGCATAGGCTATAAAGATTGTATCTATTTTCCAAAAACTGAAATCTGTGTTAAAAACCACAGAAGCTGTGGAATGGACCCTTTAGCAGTCCTTAAAGTGGACTTAATTTTATCTCTAAACTTAATTATTACATTTCAAAATTTTTACTAGGCTCTCCAATTTCTGATGCTTTTTTCCTTCATTAAAGTGATAAAAAAATGTGTCAACTGTTTGTAATTTTGTTAAGTCGCCCCAGTATGGTACCAACTGTTATGCAAAGCTTAGTGGCCAGAGTGTATTTATTTATCTGTTTTGCTTCTTGACTGTTATGAATGTAACCTGAACCTGTCATCTAAACAAAAATCTTATAAACTGTTTGCAATGGAACAGGGCTTTGCTATGAGGAGTGATGGTGGTGCTGTGGGTCTTTTCTTACATTGTGTTGTGGGGGTTTTTTTACAGTAAGACCTCCTATGGCACAGTAAGGCTTTCTATGGCACATGGATGTGTACCTTCAGCTCAGGTAATAACTTGTGAAAAAGCAGGTCTCAGCTGAAGAAAGAAGGAAAGTGCTGTTCTGGTTTATATCACTATGAACTTAGAATGACTACTGAAGAAGTCCATGGATGTAAAAAAAACACCTAGTGGTTTAAACAAATGTTAACTCCACACCTGGGTGACTGAATGGTCACCTTTTGAGGTTTAAGATGCTGAATCCCAGGGCTGCCATTTTAAAACTGTCAGAGCAACTTCTGTCCACAACCTCAATGTTTTACAAGTATTAGTTGTCAAAATGCATGTGTGTGAAAATTACTGCCCCATCACCACGTACAAGTTTTTCTCCCTCAGACAGAGGAAATGGAGGCAGCTTATACACAAGCAAGGAATGACAAGAGTCTTGGAGGTGTTGTCTACCACAGCACCTCCTCCTCATAATGAAATCCATCATGTGACACAAACAAAACTATAGCAGAGGCTACTTTCTTAACTTCAAAATCTCAGCAATTGTCTGAAGGACTGTTGGGCCTCTTGAATTGATTGTGGGAACAGATATCTTTTGTCACCTAAATCAGGAAAAGAGAAATAAAATGGTATGTTCTTACGAGCTGTTCTGTGAGGATTTATTTGCATTCAGTTTTCTTACCTGCAGCTCTGAGTGCATTCACTCATATAATATAGTTGAGTAAGACTTGGCTGTTAAAAAAAATTCGTGAAAATTAATATCACAACTTGAAAAAACATTTTTGTTGTTGCTTCTCCCATCTCTTTGAACCAGTTCTAGCCTGCTGGAAAGGCAACAAGAATGTTCTTTCATGGTGATCTATCTAAACAAGGCACTAAAATTCAGCTCTGTGAGCATTCTGAATAAGAAAAAACTCCAGATTTTGTTTGTTTGTTGGGTTTTTGTCTGGGTTTTTTGTTTGGTTGGTTGGTTTTCTTAACCACATCATAAAAACGAACCATGTAGAATAGCAGGGACTTGTTTCTTCATTCCTAATGTTATTTACTAACTTTGTCTCATTTCAATATGCACATTCTTTGCATGAAACAGAGGTGCAGACAACAGGAGCTCTATATTCACAGGCTTCCTTTTCTATGTATTAGATGGCTCTGTTTAGAGTACCTGAACTACAAAAGTCATTTATACCACTGTCTTGAACTTTTAGGGCCCAATTTAGGTGGCCTTCCAAACATCAAACTCTCTTACAAGTCCATGCAAAATTTGGTATTAGAATTGGGATAAAATGCTGGACTTATGCCTAGCTTATTGTGCTACAAAGAGCAGCACTTCAGCTAAGAGAGCAGAGAAAATATTCCTACTTCAAACACAGCAGTCATCTTCTGTTTAGTGAACCAGGACTGTCACATCATCACAAGAAAATCTGAGCTACTGTTAGTAAGAAGGAAATAGCACCATTGTAACCCCAAATATCCTAGCTTTCTATCATGCTTAGAGAACGTAGCCAGCAGTGGGCAAACACAAATACTGTATTTCTTCCAAAAAAATAAGTGTATTTGTCATACAGATATGTGTACATACATGTATTTGAAAGAAAGCTTTTTAAAAATCATAAAAACATGACATCCCTCCCCTCCTTGTAAGCAGAACAAAGACTGTGCAAACTGCTCCCTGTGCCATCAGTCGTGGATGAGGAACAGGAATGCTGCTGACAGCAGCTGCTATTCTTTGGATTCACCAGACACATGCCTTGCATTCCTGCAGCAGCTGACACCACAGTTAGTCCTTGTGTAGCTAAAAGGGGCTGGGGAGGCAAGGAGTTCTTCTGGAGAACCCTTGGTTTCCATGGATAAGCCCAGTTTCTTCTATGGAAGGACTGGCAGTGGGCCCAATCATGAAGCCTTTGTACCCTAATGCCACTCATATACACTCATACGTATCTTGTGCTTTTTGGTAAAGATTTCTGAGAGGGAAAATCTTAATGAGCTTCATCCTTGTTTTGCAAAACTTCATGCCAGTTAAAAATTGGGAGAGGAGGGGAAACAAGTTTTCTAAGTTTTCTCTGAGTCCAGCTATCTTGTATGTGAATGAAATGTGTACTGAAATTTGGGAAATTTTTGCTTAGTAAGGTTTTTTGCTTTCTTTTTACATTTTCCTTCTCTGTAAATTATTTCTGTCTAAGGATAGTGCAGAAAACTTGAGAGTGTATGAAATGCTTGATTTTCGTACAAAGTTATACGTGGCATCAGAATTTCTGTAAATAAAGAGCAGGTGTAAGAAAGCTAAAAGAGTTTGACACGTGTTTTACTCTTCAAAAAATCCACTCCAGTGGTCAAAACAATTTCATAATCTCCAATATCCATAAACAATTTAGGGTTCTGCCTGGGCTCCAGTAGAAAGATTTGAAAATATGCCCATAACCAAAGTGTTTTACAGGCTTTAAATAAGGATATAAACATATATACATATTTAGACAAATCACACTCTAGTGACTGCTAACCTCACTTCAGATTGCATCATGATGAACAGACAATTTGTGCTTAGAGATCAACATCTTTTCCATTCACTACAGTTTGAACAGAAAGGGGTGATGCAGAGCTCCCAAGACTGATGTTTCCTCTGGAGGCTACACAATTTCTGCCCTTTTCAGAAGCCAAAAGGGAAGGCAGTGAAATCTGTTGGTTTTCCTCCATCACAGAGCTCAGGATTCATTGGGAGTTTAATGATGTGTGTGCATTATGGAACAGCTTTGTCACTGATATATTTTAAATAAAAGTCACATTCTACTTCCCTGACTTTAATTCATAACTTGATTATCTAAATCCAGATTTCACAGAGGCTTTCATATGATATTCCATAGAAATATTTCACTCCTTTTCCTCTTATGCCTGTATTTCTCATGCTTATTCAAGACTGACGTTTGCTATGAGAACAATCAGAAGGTACCTTTCTGGCCAAGAAAACAAAGAAACCATTTCAGTAGAGTCCTTATCCTTCCTTGCAAACCCAGACCCTGATATCTATAACCTTGTGAATAATCACATGCAGCTATTAAATAATTTGATCCTCTGTTTTTATGTTTCATGTTTTAAAGGCTGGAGGATAAACCAGGACAAAACCAATATGCATTTCCCTTCCTTCTTGTTTATACCTTCCTACCAACCATGAAATGGGAGAAAAGCAAGTCTGAAATATAACATGCCTGTTTTACTACTTCTCATCTGAAGTCTTACTGGATATTTATATCGCAGGCTCTTCTCAAGAGAACATGCTTATCTCAACACCACTCAAATACAGAAATACCCATTAAAAACTGGAATTTGCACACTTTTCCCTGTCCCTTCAATGTTAAGCAAGTGTCACTGTAGAGCTAGTATGATCAAAGAGTAGAGCTGCAGGTGACGTGTGACCAGTGTCCCTCAGACTGGACCTGCAGTGGCTGATTTTACCTTAAAGGGACTACCTCCTGCTGGTGTGTCCTTCTACCTGGGCATCTCAAAGTGTTACACCGGGGTGAACTCAGTCAGCGCTCTCTTCCTCCTGATTTTAAACATGCAGTTCATTGGAAAAAGGTTTACAAAGCTGTGTGAGTGAGATGGAAAGGCTTTTCAGAACCACTGTGCACAGGTGTACAGGAGGCAGAGCACAGTCACCTGCTGGGGAGCCTGTGGCATTCCGTGGTGGCCCTGTGTTCCCCTGCTGCACCAGGGCCTCAGCCTGTGCACAGGTTCACAGAGGACAGGGCAGAGATGGTGTGAGTGTGTCCTGAGGACAGAGCAGAGATGGTGTGAGTGTGTCCTGAGGAGAGGGCAGAGATGGTGTGAGCGTGTCCTGAGGACAGAGCAGAGATGGTGTGAGAGTGTCCTGATGACAGGGCAGAGATGGTGTGAGTGTGTCCTGAGGACAGAGCAGAGATGGTGTGAGTGTGTCCTGAGGAGAGAGCAGAGATGGTGTGAGTGTGTCCTGAGGAGAGAGATGGTGTGAGAGTGTCCTGAGGAAAGGGAAGAGATGGTGTGAGTGTGTCCTGAGGACAGGGGAGATGGTGTGAGTGTGTCATGAGGACAGGGGAGAGATGGTGTGAGTGTGTCCTGAGGAGAGAGATGGTGTGACTGTGTCCTGAGGACAGGGAAGAGATGGTGTGAGTGCGTTCTGAGGACAGGCCAGAGATGATGTGAGTGTGTCCTGAGGAGAGAGCAGAGATGGTGTGAGTGTGTCCTGAGGACAGGCCAGAGATGGTGTGAGTTCCCGCGGTGGGAGCGCTCGAGTGAAGGCCGGCGGGAAACCGACGGCCGCGCCCCCCAGCTCTTGGATACGTGCGTCGTCCCGAGAAAGAGGCCTGGGCGGTGGAGCGGTGAGCCCACCTCCGCGGTCCGGCGCGCCCCGCGCGCGCGCCGCTGCCTATATCCGTGCGGAGCCCGGGCCGAGCCCGGGCGCCTGGGCCGCCTCCGGAGGGCGGCACCGCATGTGGCGGCGTCTCCCCTCGCGGGGAGGGGAGGTGGTCGGGGGCGCGGGCCCCCCCGCTCCGTCGCGGTCGCCGGCCTTCTCGGAGTGTTCGGCCTTTTTTTTCCTCCGTTTGTGCGTGTGCTCGTACGGTCGAGGCGAGGTGCGCCCCGTTCTGCACCCCCCTTCGGGGGGGGGGTAGGCGGCGGCGTCGTCCTCGCCGTAAACCTAAAAGGGGGTCGCTCCACGCGAGGGGTCCTGGCCCCTCCGCGCACGCGGGGTTGGTGCCGAAAGCCAGACAACTCTTAGCGGTGGATCACTCGGCTCGTGCGTCGATGAAGAACGCAGCTAGCTGCGAGAATTAATGTGAATTGCAGGACACATTGATCATCGACACTTTGAACGCACTTGCGGCCCTGGGTTCCTCCCGGGGCTACGACTGTCTGAGCGTCGCTTGACGATCAATCGCCGTCTGGGGTGGCGTCACCCCGGCGGCACGGCTGGGGTTGCCTCGCAGGTCCGTCGCGCAAGGGCCTTCGTCCCCCTAAAAGCAGACTCGGGGAGCGCTCCGTAGCTCCCCGCTCCCGGAGCGAGCCACTAGTGCGGAGCTCGTCCTCGCCGGTGCCGCGCCGCGGGGCGGCGGCAGTGGCCAGGGACGAGAGCGAGAAGACGGCGCGGTGAGCACCGCCGAGCAGCGCGAGACGCAGCGAGAAAGGAGGGCTCGGGCGGGCAGGCGAGGCGCGGGCCTCGCCCCCGGGCTCCCCCTTCCCCATGCGGGGGGCTGTCTGCGGGTGAGTACCGCGGCGGTATCGTGCCGTTGCGCTGCCGCGCGCGCGGTGGGGGCGGGAGCGCCGGGGGCGGGGAGCCACCCGCTCCTCGTTCGCCCGCCCTCCGGCCCTCCGCTGCGTCATCGTCGTCGTCTCGGTGGCGCGGTCAGGCGCGCCGTCACTTTCTCCTCTCTGTCCCCGGCGAGGCCGTCGCGTGCCTTGCCCGGCCGGTTCCCGCGCGGGGCCGTCTCTGCCGCTCTCCTTTTCGGCCTTCGTCTCGGGGATGGGGGTGTCTCGGTTCTCCGCGCGTCTCGCGCTCTCTGGCGCACGCTTGTTTCTCGCTCGCGCTCTTTCTCCCCTCTCCCTCCCGGTGCGCGCGCGTGCGCGCGGCTTGGGGCGGTGAGGGGGGGGAGCGAAGGAAGGGCAAAAAGTCAGGCGAGAGAGGCCCGGGACCGCGGAGAAAGAGCCGGCCCGTCCGTCCGTCCGTCCCCTGCGGCGGCGGCGGCGGGCGCAGCTTTGAGCTTGCGACCTCAGATCAGATGTGGCGACCCGCTGAATTTAAGCATATTAGTCAGCGGAGGAAAAGAAACTAACGAGGATTCCCTCAGTAACAGCGAGCGAAGATGGAAGAGCCCAGCGCCGAATCCCCGCCCCGCGGTGGGGCGCGGGACATGTGGCGTACAGAAGCCCCCCTCCCCGGCGGCACTCTCGGGGGACCCAAGTCCTTGTGATCGAGGCCGCAGCCCGCGGATGGTGTGAGGCCGGTAGCGGCCCCCCGGCGTGCCAGGCCCGGGGCTTCTTGGAGTCGGGTTGCTTGGGAATGCAGCCCAAAGCGGGTGGTAAACTCCATCTAAGGCTAAATACCGGCACGAGACCGATAGCCAACAAGTACCGTAAGGGAAAGTTGAAAAGAACTTTGAAGAGAGAGTTCAAGAGGGCGTGAAACCGTTAAGAGGTAAACGGGTGGGGCCCGCGCAGTCCGCCCGAAGGATTCAACCCGTCGAGTTGCGGTCGGCCAGCGCGGGTTTCGGCGGATCCTCACCTCCACCTCCCCTCCGTCCCCCGGGCTCCCGCCCGCAGGGGTGGG
>NW_027077151.1:87490-89990 GCF_009819655.1 Sylvia atricapilla | reverse complement strand
AACGGCGGGAGTAACTATGACTCTCTTAAGGGAGCTTGAGAGAGCTAGTTACTAACTGGGCTAAGCTGCAGAAGTCACACCTCCAAGTGGTCCCACTGGATGCCCGTAAAGGGTAACTGAGTTGACCTCTGCCCCAGTGTGAGAGAGGGTGCACTGGTTGCCTCCTCCCTATCGTCTGGCCTCACCACCCAGCGGTAGTTTCACGAACTGCAGAAACTAAATTGTTTGGCGCAGCCGTTTGCTGTGGCCCAAAGCCTTGTCCACGGGCATAGTTGGACACAGTGGGCAGTTCGGTTGAGGGTTCCGACTGCTGACTTTGACTACCCTCAATTGATTTTGACTGTGACTAAACGCCATCTTGAGTCATACAATGATTCTATCTGTGACTTTGCGATACGTGTCAACGGCCACTCAGACTGACCCATTAGATCTGCGGGTCAAAGAGGCCGATGTTCTATCTTCTCCTGTGGTGTTGACAGAGGAAAGATTCCATCTTGTGACGTTGGAGTTTGTTAACTCCAACCTGATTTCTAATGGGGGTATCCATCTTGGCGACGCCAAGGAGTATTTGGCCACTCTTCCTGAACCTTTTGAGACCTTGCCTGTAGGGCAGGTTCAGGAAGTTCGATCTGAGTGTGAGACAGGAGTTTCAGAGGAGCCTAGAACACCTGAGGCTCCGCCGGTGACCAGTGAGGTATTGACACCCAGTGGAACACCCGTGGTGTCCTTACCGGACAAAAATCCATCTTGTCCACGCTGTGCGACCCGGTTTACACGGATGCTGGGGCTGATTGACCATCTTAGCAGGCCCATGGGCAAAGAAAGATTTGGTTTAGATGCTCCAAGTGTGGTAAGCAAAATCTAAAGTACCACAGTATTGCCTGTCACTTACCTCGGTGCAAAGGGGAAGTGTGGGTGGTTCCAACTGGTGATTGGGTCTGTGAGGTGTGTTCTCGCGGTTTTGCGACAAAGGTTGGTCTGGGCCAGCACAAGAGATTGAAACATCCTCTTGTGCGAAATGAGGAGCGGATTGCAGCCTCCCATCCCAAAGAGTCATCTTTAAGAGGGGCCCACAAAAGGGTATGGACTGAGGAGGAGGAGGCCCTTTTGAGTTAGCTGGTGGTGAAGTTTGCTGGTAGCAGGAACATCAATCAGTTAATAAGGGAGCACATACCATCTAAGACGGCCAAGCAGATCAGTGATAAGAGGCGCCTTATGATGAAAGGTCCCTCCGAGCAAGTTCCACCTGTAGAGGACGTCTCACTGGGAAGGGGGGAGCCTTCCCAGTCTGCTGAGGGCCCAAGGGAGGGACGATTAAAGCTCCATTACATGGATTCCAGCAGACTGAGGCTATCAGCAGGCAGATTCGCCAGCTGCCAGGAGGCCTTCCAGAAAATAATAGATGGGTGTGATCCGCAGGTGGTGGTAAATGAGGTTTATGAAAAGTTTCAGGAGGACCTGAATAGGCTTGACCGAAAGCCTGTTGGTCCGAGGTCGCAAAAGTCTCGTGGTCGGGATGCATCCAAAGTAACAACTAAGTGGATGCAGAAAAGGGCTAAGAAGCGGTGGCGATATCTTCGCTACCAGCGAATGTTTCAGTTTCAGAGGGGACGGTTGGCACGTGTTATCTTGGATAGCACGGAAACCCTGCAATGCCAAATACCACCTGACATTATTCACAATGCGTTTCAGGTGAGATGGGAAACATCGGCTGGTTTTAAGGGTCTTGAAACCTTCCCTGTTTACAGGGATGCAGATAACACTATGTTTCAAGAACTGCTTACAGAGAAAGAGATTGGTAAGAACGTGAGGGAGGTACGTAAATCCTCCGCTCCTGGACCAGATCGGATTACTTTGGGTCACCTTATTAAATTAGACCCAAAGTTTTCCCGGTTGAAAGAGATCTTCAACCTCTGGCTCGTTACCGGAACTGTCCCTGACGCGCTGCGGGACTGCAGGACGGTCTTGATACCCAAGTCTTCCAATGAGGAGAAGCTTGGTGATATCAACAACTGGAGACCTATCACCATTGCATCTATGGTGTTTAGGCTTTTTTCCAGGATCGCTACGGCAAGGCTGGTTCGTGCATGTCCCATCAACCCCAGACAACGGGGATTTATTTGCGCGTCTGGATGTTCCAAGAACTTGAAGCTATTTCAGCTTCTTGTTAAATGTGCGAAACAGGAGCATCGACATCTGGGGGTCGTATTTGTGGATATTGCCAAGGCTTTTGACACAGTGTGTCATCAACATATTCTTACTGGTCTGATCAAAAGGGGGGTGGATCCCCACATAGTCCATCTTGTGAGTGAGATGTACAAAAACATCACAACGTACATCATCACCAAAAAAGGGAGAACAGACCCAATTAACATCTGTTCGGGTGTCAAACAGGGCGATCCAATGTCACCTTTGCTGTTCAATTTGGCACTTGACCCTCTTCTTTGTAAACTCGAAGCAGAAGGTAAAGGGTTCCATCATGATGGGTTTCAAGTTACGG
>NW_027077151.1:52490-82490 GCF_009819655.1 Sylvia atricapilla | reverse complement strand
GAAATCACCAAGCAATCCATGGATCTCCAGTTATTAAGAAGCAAAGCTGCAGCAAAGTGTGTCCAAACTCCACTGCAAACCAGCAGGTCTGAGGAGACGCAGGAATTTATTCCAGAGGGGCCATAAGTGTCCCTCAGCCAGCCGGGATTTCTCTCAGGCTCTCTCCTTTGCTCTCTGAGGACAAAAACAGCAGTTTTTCCCTGGAGCTCCCCTTTCCACCAATGCCAAGACTTATGTTCTCCAGCTCCAGGGTCAGGAAGGAAAACAGGAATATTATCATTGCACAGACTGTCCAGGAGAGTGTGACTGAGGCAGGAGCACCAGCTCCCAATGCACTGCTGCCTCTGGATTTCTAAACAGTACCTTCCAGCCTGTCCTTCCCAGCACCATTCCCTGGGTGCCATGTCCACAGACACCTTCCACCGTGCAGTTTAAAACCCATAGAAACAAAAAAAAAAAAAAAAAAAAAGAAGATCAAAAAATCAATTCACATGCTTCTAGTCTGGAGAGAATGAGGGAGGTCTAAAATCTATATTTATTTCAGAGCACTAGAGCAATTTTTCATGACCTTGAGTATCAGTGACGGGCAGCAAAAGCTGATAAACACCTTCATTAACTTATTAGCAGCAAAAAAATGAAGTTCTAAGTTTAGTAAAGATCAAGTTCTGCTGCTAAAAATTAGGGAGGTGGCATGTTGGTGTTAGTGCTTTAACCTTTTGACATTAGAGAGTATTTGTACAATAAATTAATTATTGAATCAGCTAACTTCAAAAAATAAGATTTTTTTAAAATAAGGTTCACCAAAAAAAGTCCTGAAATCAACATATAAGCTCACAGCTATTTAAAAAAAAGCTGTATTTGGTGTGTATAACTTTACAGCCCCTCATGTTTTCAGCCCTTACCATTTATTTTTTACCAAGTTGATGATTAAAACCTTGTAGAAAGCCCAAAAAAAAAATCCAGGACAAAGCTGGTCATTTTGCCAAGTACCCCCAGTGTGGAGCAGTGTCAGCCCCAAGGGTTTGCTCCCTCAGCCCAGCCCGGCGCAGGCTCCAGCTGCTGCCCGGGGGGGTTAGCAAGGGACTCACTCGTTTGAAGCTGTAAATGCAGGTGGCCTGCACTGGAGTGCCAATAAATGTGAAATATGTGACTCCTGTCGAACACTGACTGACCCTCTCTGGGGGGCACCCTCACCAAAGATAGGGCACTGTGCAATGGATTTTATCCAGCTGCATCTGAAAGAAAGTTAGGACAAAAGTCAAATTGCTGCAGGGTAACTTGACAGCTCCAGACATCTTGTGGCAACCTAGGAATACCCTCGACAGCCCAACTGCACCCTACATCACAAATTTCAAGTCCCCAGGCCTTACCCTGTTACCCCTACCCCCAGACTAAGCAGCAAGGCAGAGCAGCTCCGGGCCAAACACACACAGACACCCGTGATACAGGGCAGGACAAAGGAGGGGACACAACAAGGACAGAAATCTCTTGGCAACAAGAACGACCAAGAGGACTCGGGATGAGATGACCGAGGTAAGACTGAGGCTGAGCTGACCAGGCTCAGAGAACCCTGCAGGAAGAAGATGACAATGGGATGGCTTATCCCAAGAACCAAAAAGATGGATGAATCTTATGGTCAGAATCCTCTACCTATCTTTGCATTCCTACAAGACCTAATCCTCAAGAATGGATCGTGGCAGTGCACAGCTGTGGACACAGCTCAGAACAAGACCTGAAAAGGCACCAGACCGGATGCTTGTGAAGAGAGATGGATTCTGGTGTGTGTCTGAGCACCCGAGTCAAAGGCACCTGGCCGAGGAATGCAGAGATCAGAGATGCTGAGAGCGATGCCAGGGGTTTGATAAGCCCCTCGAAGGGCTAAGGGAAAACACATGAAAGACAAAACACCCAAAACACACAGAGTGCACAACAGATAAGTGACATGAAACATGGCAGGACTGCTCTGCCCTGCTCACCTCAGCAGTGTGATCAAAAATGAGATTTTTCCCTCTCTGTAGCGTGACGTGTCACATCTCGGACATCCCCATCTCTAAACCTGACTCAAAAATCTCTCCTGGTGACTCCCAGCACCACATTTGTATCCCCCCTGTGGCTCCGAGCCCTCCACTTATCTCTTGGATGTCTGGGGATGAGATTCCACGTTGGGTGCCAAAGAAGGCTGCCTCGCCCTCAGGGAATTTCCTGCTGTCTCCAGGCTGCTGTCTCTCAGTCAGGTACCATCAAGAAAACCAAACATCGATGCATGATCTCAGCAGATCTGCTGGCTGGTCAGTGAGGAGGTCTCTGTGCAATACAATGGACCCCCTGGAACACATAAACAATAATGGATGCTTAGAGCTGCACCAGAAACACCACTACCCTAACCACACAAATACAACAATTCCAAAAACAAAACCCCAAAAAAATACCCCAAAAAACAAAACAAACAAAACCAAAGAAACAAAACAACAACAACAAAAAACAAAACCAAAACAAAAAAGAAAAACAAAAACAAAAAAGAAAAACAAAAAAGAAAAGCCAACTCTTATTACCCATAATCAAACTACCAAATATACTAAAAATAATGCCATTTCCATTCCCCCCAAAAAACCTCCAGAATATATACCCAGGACCACCACCCCCAACTTGAAGACCTGCCTCTAACAAAATAAGAAGCAGAGAACCCATGTCTTTTGAACTACATAAATTCATTAACCTAACACATCAGAATTTTAAACCCTTAGTCAAGACTAGTACACCATATACACCAATCCCATCACTACATACAAAATAAAAACCTATTCTCTATTACTAACCTAACAAAAAAGTCACTACTTCAAACTGCAATAAAACCTAAAAACACCTACTTAAAAATAAAATAATCCCATTATAACTAATGCTAAACTGCAAGCAAACTTCCTCCAAATCAAATATTTTAAGTGCCAAAAACCCTCAAATGTGTAAAATAGCTACTTCAAAAATGCCTTCTGTACCTTTCAGACTGATTTTGAGAGCAAAGCAAGGAAAGACAAAGCGTGTAGTTCGTGTTAAGAAAACAGTGCTCATTCCTGTGTATTTCTTCTCCAGTACATTCAGCTGAAGCACAGACAGACTGCAGCACAGAGAGCTGCTTGGCTCCTAGTCAGTTTTACCTAGCTAGGGCAGAGAAGTTCCCCACACTGGTTGTTGGTTTGTTTTTTTTGGTTTTTTTTTGGTTTTTTTTTCCTTTTTGTTAGGACTTTTAAAACCTGCTGCAGATTGAAAAACCCAGAGGAGCACCAAGAGGCAGTACCTGCAGCCCACAGGGCCTGGACTCAGCAATTTTATCAACACCAGAACAGCTGATAAGAGACCAAAGGAACTGAGCTACAGCCCACAGCAAGGACTTTCTAATTTTACCATCACACTTAGAAATAAGTAGCTTTATTATTTCGTGCTGTTCATTCTTTAGGCTTCTGAGCACTTGGTTTGTTAAATAAACAGCTTTGTCCACTTTTCTCCAAAGAAGTTCTTTCCTAAACCAATTTAAAAGAGAGATACTGTTTGAGTTTCCTGGCCAAAAAAAAAAATAGTATTCAAAAGGTTCCTCCCATATTTACCCTAACCCACAACAACACCAAACAAATGAAACGGCAAAAATAACAAGAGCACAAATACACTGAAATTAACAACACCAAAACCAATTACTCCTAACTCAATAAACCCATAATGCCTCAAAACTATCAAAACAAAAACACCACCTAAAAATACACAAAAAGCCGAAAGATCCATTTGACTGTAAACAGTATCTCCCAAATTATCCATAACTACAGAACGTGCACTGTAGTCAAACAAGTTGAATAAATAAACCCCGATAAGACAGCAAACAATAATGCAATTATAAACATCAGGAAACCCGAAGAAATCAACTACATCACATTGCCTCAAACCCACCAAAACAAACACTACACACTCCCCATGATAAAAGCCACCACTAAATAAATAAAACCCTCCCCTCTACCTCACACTACAGCTGGTTACACCACTGGAAACTTTAGGGGACGTCCCCTTGGAAAATATAAGACCCCACCAAAAAACAATTCAACAGCAAAGCCCAGTTCAAAAACACTCTGAGCAACATGGAAACTAAGAAACCCAACATGAAATAAACCCACCATAATCCTCATCATACACCATCTATCAGCAAAACAAAGCTACACAATATATTATTTAAAACCACTCAACAGAAAAAGCTTGAAAAAAATTTAAAACTGCATATAACTAAACACCCAAACTTTGACCAGCCTTACCCAATTAGAATCCTTAAATACAATAAACAAAACCCCAATAACACATAATCAGAAGTCTATCCAAAAAATCCACTTGAATTAATTCTACCTCAAATACAAACAAGCCCACCGGTAAAAGTTATTTTGAGTGAAAGTTATTTTCACTCGAAAACCAAATCACACATAAATAAGACCAAACAAACAAACAAACAAAATCAAACAAAACACTATATACCACCAAAGAACATCATATTGAATAAAAACCCACATGTAAGTACCACTACTTATTAGAAGCCACTACTTATTAGGTGAAGAAGGAGTCCCTCCACGTTAAACATAGACAGTAACAGAAGAGGAGTTTCTTCCCTCCTTTTGTCCTCACAACTCCTTTTTCTTCTGGGAGCACCAGGGAAGAATTGGCAAGCTGGAACTGAAAAGGCAAAGGAGAAAAGTCCCCCCTACAAACCCACACTGGCTCACCTGCTGCTGCTGCTGCTCGGCACAAAGGTTTGTCCCTCAGCACCTCCTGAAGCAATGTTCCACATCCAAGTGCTCCCCCTGACCATGTGAGAGGCTCTTAATGGGGTTCCATAAGACACTTGTAGGAACCCAGAATGAGATCCTCTCCTCCCACAGCTCCATGCCAAAGGGAGCGGAGGCTCCTCTCTTCAGCAGCCCTGGCAGGAACTGCCCCCTCATTCTCCTTTACAGCTCTCACCTGGGGCTGCTCTGTGCCCTCACCGTCCTGCGACAACTCGCACCTGCAGCTGCCGCCACCCCGAGTGTGAGGGCGGGGGCAGAGGGGACTTGCTGCTCATTCCCTGGACAGTTCCTTGTCTGCACCTGAGCCGCTGGGGCTCCGGGCTTTAGGACCCCTCTTCTCCCGCAGGTGCCCAAGGCTCAAACTGGGATTCCACCTCCAAAACTCCACATGCCTGAGATCCATCATTCCCAAGGAAATTCCCCAGCAACCGTTACCCTCCATTTACAATTTTTCCTTTGGAACCATTACTACCTTGTCTTTCTGTGGAAAGTGCTTCAAACATTCATTGAGAGTTCAGGAGCTGGCCGTTTGTGACTCAGCCGACAAGCCCAGGCTAAATCCAAACATCCGGAATTACAGGGAAATATAGAGACAGTTTATAAATGCTGCCCTCCCCTGCCACCGTAGTTCTTCCTTGCACATCCCCCGAGCAGATTTACTCCATGCTTTCTTCGGAACAGCACCTCTCCTGCACAGATCTCACTTCTGAGAAAGAAACTAAACAGAAATCTACGTGAACACGGGCCTGGGGGGGGTCGGGCCAGAGCCCGGGCCGATGCCTGAAGCGGGGGAGCAGGGCCGAGAGCGGCTGGGCCTGAGCCCGGGCCGGGGCCGGGGGAGCGGGGCCGGGAGAGCGGGGCCAGGCGGGGCCGGGGGAGCGGGGCCGGTGTCGGGGGAGCGGGGCCGGGCGGGGCCGGGGCCGGTCTCGGGACGGAGCCCCCGGGCCCTCAGCGCGGGCCGGGGGCTGTTCCCGGGGCTCACTGTCCAATCGGAGCTGCCGATGCCTCAGCGACCCCGCCAATCGAGAGCCGGGGTGGGTGGGGAGGCATTCAAAAGGGTGCCGGAAGTAGCAGCTGCTTTACGGGCTCGGTGGGCAGCTCTACACCGGGGACGTGGGGCCGTGCACTCGCGACCCGCCCCGCGCACCCCTGACGCCACGCACCCGATCCTGCCCGGCCCCGCCCCCGGCCGCCTCTGGGCCCCGCCTCACAGAGCCCCGGCTCCGCCCCGAGCCCGCCCCAGCGCCCCGAGCGGGCCGGGATGGGGCCGGGACCATCGGCGGCGTCCCCGCCCCACCCCGCCCCTCACGGCTGAGCCGAGGCTGCTCCCGGCCCTGCGCGGAGCCAGACGGGGGTCGGGACTGGGACCGGGCGTTCTGGTTCGGGTCCTGTCGGTGTCGGCTGGGGGTCCCGAGCGGTCCCGCCTCTCCCCCGGTGAGCGGGCTGTGTGTCGCGGGGCCAGCGCGGCGTTGGAGCTGGAATCGCGACGGGGATCGCTGCGGGCGGCAGGAGCCGCTGCTGCTCCGACTGCAGCCGGCGCTGCGCTGGGGTCCTGGCGGGGCTCCGGGCACCGAGAGGACGGCGGCGGTGATTTCCTCGTGCTGACTGGGAGCGGCCGGGGCGAGGAGACCCCCCGTGCTGGCCCCAGGATCCCCCAAACCCCGCCGCTCTCCGCGGGGCCGGGGAATTGTTTTTTCAGCACAGGCAGTAAATTCTTTATGAGAAAACTCAAAATTGAAGGATACGGGGTCTGAGGGGAGAGAAGAGATTCTGCTATAAATTCAAAACACATTTGGAAAAATAAATCTATGACACAGCTCATTTCCTCTCGCAGACTGGCTTCTGTGTGATTGTCTGTGACTGCAACTGCTCAGATGGGATTTTCAACCTGTTGTGGCTATAATGACCTGCCAGATTCTAAGCATGACAGAAAATAATTGCAGAACTCTCTGGATCAGGCAGTGAAGCCTCCCTGTAGTGTCCCAAAGGTCCAGCAGTGCCCAGCATCTCGGACTGGAATCTGAAGGGTCCCAGCACAGCCCCTCTTTAGTGTTCCTCCTCTTGAACACTTCCCAGCATCCCTAAAGAAGAGGGTTTGGGGGTCCCAGCAGATATCGTGCACTCCACTTCAGAGGCCTACAGTAGTTTCTTTTTGAAGATTATCTCTTTGGCAACGTTGGTTTTACACTGCCAAGTGGCTGGGATTTGCAGGCTGCAGTGGCTGCCTTGGTATTTCTCTGTGGCTCTTTAGGACAAAAGGATAAATTTTAGTCCTTTGCCAAGTCTTTTCTTCTTCCCTCCCTTCTTTCCCAACAACACACATTCAAAGTATGTGTTGTTGTCTTACACGCCTCCCTAAACAGAGCTGATTGCTATTAACCTCCTGACATTTCTGAAATGGTCAGTAACTCTTTCTGTGTATCTGCTTGCAATATTGACTAAGGGTGATTTTGGCCTTTTTTCTGAGGGGACCTCTCTTCAGACTGCTTTGAAATAAGAGTGGGCTACACCCCACCCAAGGATCAGGAGAGGAGTTCCTTCATGCAGGAGTGCCTGAAGACCTGTGCCAGTGAAACAGGGAGCAAGGGCAAAGAGCCTGTGAAGAATACAGAGCAAATGGAGAATCCAGAGTCATTTCAGCAGGGGCATTGCAGTCAGGCCTAGAAGGACATTTGCAGTTCCATTGCAAAACCATAAAGGAAAAGCAAAGAGAGGGAAGAGGTGAAGAGGGCAAGAGAGAAACCAGAGACAGAGAATGGAATGTGCAACAGTCATTTCAGGTGCAGTACCAGCAGGGAAAGCAGAACATCTGGAGCCTGACTGGGGAAATGGAGGGAATGGATGTGCAAATATGCAGTCTAAAGGAATTATGTGCATCTCACCCTTAAAGGGCTGTTTTAGACTACAGAGAATGGCCATCACCATCAGGCTGAGGTGACTTGTGTGGTAATTATGCAAAGTTTCTAGCTGAAAAGATATTGAGTTGAATGCACTAGCTCTTTGGGTTTCAAACAAATAAAGAATGTATTTGCACGCATCTCTGAAAAAACAAACCACCTGTCCACCCATCCCTGGTCTGATTTCGGAAAGGTGGAGACAAGGAACAGCAGAGAAGGGCTGTTCCATAGCACAAGCTTCTCTCTTCATGACTTCAGCCTCAATTTGCAGCAGTTGTGGGAATGCTGTTGAACCATTTGGCTATGCAATTGTTTACACCAGAAACTCTGAGCAATACAGGATTAGGAAAATACATCGCTGAAAGGTGGGGGATATCAAGTCTTCATTTTACAGTCTGTCAAGATTCCCTTGTTTCTCTTTTTTTCCTCAGATCATATGGTAATGAGATTATTTTATTATCCCAGTACAAATGTTGAAAATGGAGAGGGTTAGAAAAACTACCTTTGTGTTTCTGGAAAGTGAGATGGGATTTATTCATTAACAAGAGTATCTTTTTATTAGTATTGTATTTTTCCTATTAGAAAAATCAGGCTTGGTTCTAAATTGAAATTTCTTTCAAGAAAAGCTTTCCCAAGGAAATTGAAATGGGGATTTTTGTGTCTATTTATTAGGATTGGTTATTTTCGGTTGGCTCTCAGCAGCTGAGGACACTCGGACCCCGGGGCGGGCACAGCGGGGGGTGTGTGTGTGTGTTTGTGTTGTGTGTGTGTGAGTGTGTGTGTGTGTGTGAGCAGTGTGTGTCTGTGTGTGTGTGTGAACGTGTGTGTGTGCGCGTGTGTGTTTGTGAGTCTGTGTGTGTGTGTGAGCGTGTGTGTGTGTGTGTTTGTGTGTTGTGTGTGTGAGTGTGAGTGTGAGCGTGTGTGTGTGTGAGCGTGTGTGTCTGTGAGCAAGTGTGTGTGTGTGTTAGTGTGTGTTCCCTGTGTGTGTGCGCGTGTGTATGAGTGTGTGTGTGAGCGTGTGTATGAGTGTGTGTGTGAGCGTGTGTGTGTTTGTGAGTGTGTGTGAGTGTGTGTGTGAGCGTGTGTGTGTGTGAGCGTGAGTGTGTGTGTGAGCGTGTGTGTGAGCGAGTGTGCGTGTGTGTGTGTTAGTGTGTGTGTGTGCTCCCTGTGTGTGTGAGTGTGTGTGTGAGCGTGTGTGTGTGAGCGTGTGCGTGTGAGCGTGTGTCTGTGTGAGTGTGTGTGTGCGTGTGTGAGTGTGAGCGTGTGTGTGTGAGCGTGTGTGTGTGTGAGCGTGTGTCTGTGTGTGTGTGTGAGGGTGTGTGTGTGCGTGTGTGTTTGTGTGTGTGTGAGCGTGTGTGTGAGCATGTGTGTGTGTGTGTGTGAGTGTGTGAGTGTGTGTGTGAGCGCGTGTGTGTGTGTGTGTGCTCCCTATGTGTGTGTGTGTGTGAGCGTGTGTGTGTGTGAGTGTGTGTGTGCGTGAGTGTGAGCGTGTGTGTGTGAGCGTGCGTGTGTGTGAGCGTGTGTGTGCGCGTGTGTGTTTGTGTGTGTGTGAGCGTGTGTGTGAGCATGTGTGTGTGAGCGCGTGTGTGTGTGTGTGTGTGAGTGTGTGTGTGTGTGTGCTCCCTGTGTGTGTGAGTGTGTGTGTGAGCATGTGTGTGAGCGTGTGCGTGTGAGCGTGTGTCTGAGTGTGCGTGTGAGTGTGTGTGTGTGTATGTGTGTGTGTGTGTGCTCCCTGTGTGTGTGTCTGTGTGTGTGTGTGTGTGACACCTGTGTGTGTGTGTCCTGCCCGGGGCCTGCGGCCATCCAGGCCTCAGCCGTGGTTTTCCCCCTCAGGAAACACTCATACTGACTGTCCTGGGTTGTAGTTTAGGATGTATTCTATCACCATCTCTAGTTAATGGCCCATCAATGCCTTTTGCATGACTCTCTCTTTAATGGGCCATCAAGGCCCTCTTCCATGACTCATCATCCCATTGTGAGATGCTCCGCCCATGGGGAAGAGCCAAGCATTCTCACCTGGATATAAGCTGGGATTTGAGACAGTAGAAGCAGCCCTCACCCACTGGATTCCCAAAGGACCGGAGCTACCAGACCTTTCTACAAGATTTCTGTTTCAGGAAGACCACCTCGTCTAGACTGTTTCCATCACCCTGATCAGGCTGTATTCTGACTCTGTCAGTGTTTTTTTTCTTTTTGTATTTATTTTATTTTATTCTATCTTATTTTCCTTTTCTTCTCATTAAATTTTATTTCTGACTTAGAGCCTCTCACTTAGTTTGTTTTCAAAACCACAACATATTTTTGGTGCCCAATGTGGAGCAGAGGCAATAAGAAAAGTCAGAAATTACAATTTTATTGAAGAAGACACCTGTCTCTTATGATGCCCAACATGCTTACATGTGTCTTATACCTATCTCTCTATATTTTTCCGAACGTGGGGCACTATCTGCCGGCCTTAATACTCCTGCGTAGACCAGGATATGGTACTAAAATTGCTTTACTGGTCTATTATGTCCATTGCTTGATAAAATCTGAGGCAATGAACATTATTCAGAATATATACCCAGTTTTGTATTCTTGTTCTAGTCTAGGATGCTACGTCTGGAGCCTCAACAATCTCACCCAGCCCCTGTGGGGAGGAGTAAAGAATGAGTTTTTCCAGCTGTTCAGGAAGGACACAGCAGTTTTTGAAAATATTGAGTACCCTCTGGATGCCACGGACAGCATGATGTTCTTGTTAGTCTTGCTTGGTTTTCTCTGTACGGCCCGCACCATGCTTAGAATCAAAACACTGCATGGTGTGTTGGAGCATGTTCTTAAAGAAGTAGAAGAGGTAAAAAGAAGCAAAGCAATAGCATCGACGACTACACAGACTGTCACAGAGGAGAAAGGAACCAAAAGTGCTGTCAGCATCTCCACACAAACCGTCACTGAACTGGAACAGCCTAAACCAGTAGCAGTTGCCACCACTCAGAAGAAGAAATCAAGGAGCAAATCAGTCCGCATAGCGACTGACGAGGATGGAGCAGGACCTTCGCACTCAGCTGAAGAGACAGAGACAGAGATCATCACCCGCTCTCTATCTCTGGGTGAGCTGCGTGACCTGCGAAGGGAATTCACCCGTCAGACCAACGAGTCCATCCTCACCTGGCTGCTCCGCATCTGGGATGCTGCAGCCAATGACACCATTCTGGATGGAACTGAGGCCAGGCAACTGGGATCACTGTCCCGGGATGTGGTCATTGACCAGGGAATTGGAAAAACCCAAGAAACTCTCAGCCTCTGGCAGCGACTGCTAACAAGCGTGAAAGACAGATACCTTTGTAAAGAAGACCTCCTAGTGCACCAAGGAAAATGGAACACAATAGAACAAGGTATCCGATGCCTAAGGGAATTGGCTGTGCTGGAGATCATTTTTGCAGAAGATGAAAGATTTCCTAAGAGCCCAGATGATGTCCAGTGCACATCACGGATGTGGTTGAGATTTGCACGGCTTGGACCAGAGATGTACTCACGTTACCTGGCAACACTGCAATGGAGAGAAGGTGAGGACAAGGTGGGTGTCCTGACTAACAAACTAAGGATTTACGAGGACACTGTCACCGCCCCAGTTCGTGCCCATGTCTCATCTGTGGAAACAAGACTGGCTGAGCAAGTCAGGAACTTAATTGAAGAAGGCCATCAGAAACTGAAAAAGGAACTTAAGGAAGAAATTTACGATATCTCACCAGAGCCGACGAGAGTCTCTGCCATTAGGAGCAGGCGTCCCCCAGCCAGGGAGAGAGGATACACACCCCGAGGTAACCTTTGGTCTTTTCTTCGGGAGCATAGAGAAGATATGAAGAAGTGGGATGGAAAACCCACCTCCTCCTTAGCAGCCCGGGTACGTGAACTGAAAAGAGAAATGCCTACCACAAAAAGCTCATCTAGAATCAGTGTTGCTCCGGTCTCTCATGCACAGAACTCCAGACGTTACAGGAATGATGATATGACTGATCCTCTTGAAGGAACCTCAGCAACTCATTTACAGGAAGAGAACAACGTATGCGATGACCAGGAATAGGGGGGCCCTGCCTCTAACCAAGAAGAGGAAAGGGACAATCGGATCTACTGGACTGTGTGGATCCGATGGCCTGGCACATCTGACCCACAAAGATATACGGCATTGGTTGACACTGGGGCCCAATGTACCATGATGCCATCAAGGTATATAGGAACAGAACCCATTTCTATTACAGGAGTAACAGGAGGGTCCCAGGAACTGACTGTATTAGAGGCCGAAGTGAGTTTAACTGGGAATGAGTGGCAGAAACACCCTATCGCAACTGGCCCAGAGGCCCCATGCATGCTTGGCATAGACTATCTCAGGAATGGATATTTCAAAGATCCAAAAGGATATCGTTGGGCTTTTGGGATAGCCGCAGTAATGAAAGAAGACATCAGACAGTTGAATACTTTGTCTGGTCTCTCAGATGACCCCTCTGCTGTGGGACTGCTGAAAGTAGAAGAACAACAAGTACCAATTGCCACAGCAACAGTACACCGTCGGCAATACCGCACAGACAGAGACTCTGTGATTCCCATACATGAGATGATCCATAAACTGGAAAGCCAAGGGGTGCTCAGTAAGGCCTGTTCACCTTTCAACAGCCCAATTTGGCCGGTGCGTAAGTCCAGTGGAGAATGGAGACTGACGGTGGATTACCGTGGTCTGAATGAAGTCACGCCACCACTGAGCGCTGCTGTGCCAGACATGTTAGAGCTTCAGTACGAGCTGGAGTCCAAAGCAGCAAAGTGATATGCAACCATTGATATCGCCAACGCCTTCTTCTCCATTCCTTTGGCAGCGGAGTGCAGACCTCAGTTTGCCTTCACCTGGAGAGGCGTGCAGTACACCTGGAACCGACTGCCCCAGGGGTGGAAACACAGCCCCACCATCTGCCATGGATTGATCCAATCTGCACTGGAAAAAGGTGAGGCTCCAAAGCATCTGCAGTACATTGATGACATCATCATATGGGGGAATACACCAGAGGAGGTCTTCAAGAAAGGAGAGGAAATTATCCAAATTCTGCTGAAAGCTGGTTTTGCCATTAAAAGAAGCAAGGTTAAGGGACCAGCTCAAGAAATCCAGTTTTTGGGAGTCAAATGGCAAGATGGTCGTCATCAAATCCCCACAGAGATAATCAACAAGATCACAGCCATGTCCGCACCTACCAACAAAAAGGAAACACAAGCTTTCCTAGGTGCCATAGGCTTTTGGAGGATGCACATTCCTGAGTACAGTCAGATCGTGAGCCCTCTCTACTTGGTGACCCACAAGAAGAACGATTTCCACTGGGGGCCTGAACAGCAACAAGCTTTTGTTCAGATCAAGCAAAAGATTGCTCATGCAGTAGCCCTGGGCCCAGTCAGGACGGGACCAGATGTGAGGAATGTGCTTTACTCTGCAGCTGGAAACAATGGTTTGTCTTGGAGCCTTTGGCAGAAGGTGCCTGGGAAGACTCGAGGCCGACCATTGGGATTCTGGAGCAGAAGTTACAGAGGCTCCGAGGCCAACTACACTCCCACAGAGAAGGAGATCTTGGCTGCCTATGAAGGAGTTCAAGCCACCTCAGAAGTGATTGGCACTGAAACACAGCTGCTTTTGGCACCCCGACTGCCAGTGCTGGGGTGGATGTTTAAGGGAAAGGTTCCTTCCACACATCATGCCACCGATACCACATGGAGCAAATGAATTGCCCTCATTACACAGCGCGCCCGCATTGGAAACCCAAATCGCCCTGAAATTCTGAAAGTTATAACAAACTGGCTGGAAAGTGAAACTTTTAGATTATCGTCTGAAGAAGAAGAAAAAGAAAAGCAAGTAACACGCGCTGAGGAAGCCCCACCATATAATGAGCTACCGGAGACTGAAAGACAATATGCTCTGTTCACTGATGGCTCCTACCGAATTGTAGGAGCTAACCGGAAATGGAAAGCTGCAGCATGGAGCCCCACACGACAAGTTGCACAAGCTACCGAGGGACAAGGTAGATCGAGTCAAGTTGCAGAGCTTAAAGCTGTCCAGCTGGCTTTAGAAATTGCTGAACGAGAAAAGTAGCTGAAGCTTTATCTCTACACTGACTCATGAATGGTAGCTAATGCTCTGTGGGGATGGCTGAATCGCTAGAAAAAGGCCAATTGGCAGCGCAGAGGAAAACCCATCTGGGCCGCTGACATTTGGCAAGACATCGCCGCCCGAGTAGAGAGGCTGACCGTGAAAGTTCGACATGTAGATGCGCATATACCCAAAAGCCGGGCTAATGAGGAGCATAGCAACAACAAGCAGGTAGACAAAGCTGCCAAGGTAAAAGTATCACAAGTGGATCTAAATTGGCAGCACAAGGGAAAATTATTCCTAGCTCGTTGGGCCCATGATGCCTCTGGTCATCAGGGAAGAGATGCAACATATCGATGGGCCCGTGACCGAAGAGTGGACCTCACTATGAACAGCATCTCACAGGTCGTCCACAACTGTGAGACCTGCGCTGGTCAATGGTGATTATATTATTTAAAGTACATAGTATGAATTATTTAATCCTGATGTAACAATGTATAGAGAGAAATGTTTTCATTTGTCTTCAATTCAGATCATGTTGCCCCAGAAGATAGCAGGAAGGAAAACATTATCAAGTCATAATTTTACCAGATTTATGTCAAAATACTGAAGTATGAGCTGTAGGAATGATCTCGATATGTTTTAAGTTTCTTTTTGTACATAATAAAAGTGATAATTAAATGCATAAATCTAAATTAATATTTAAAATTTATTTCTCCTCTATGGCAACAGAGAAATAATGTCTGAAACACTGTGTGGAGTGCTAGTCATCCAGGCCCAAGGAAGCTGAACTCTAATTACAGCAGGAGAGGAGAAACTATTGGAAAAGTTATTTGGAAAGGCATTTTCTTTTCAAATGAAAAATTAAAAAGGTTGACTTGTTTATCTAGCAACATCATGACTACAAGAATATATTTCCTAGAATATGTGGAGCAATGTGGGAAAAGAGACATTTAAAAAAAAGGGGCAATGTTGTTGTGAGGATAAATCAGCTCTGAATTAATTTGGGCTGATATTACACAAATTTCCAGCAAGCTGCAGAGCAGTGGGATCAGAAATCTTTGACCTTACGTGATGAATGAAGCAGGGAATTTTGATGAGACTGCATGAAATGAAAAGAGCCAGCAACAACTTTACCCTTGTCTCCCTGTAAACAGAATGAAAACTACCTGGGGATTTATTCTGAATTCAAGGATTCTTAATTCAGTTCACTTTCCCTACTTTGTCTTTGGTTAGGGCCCTTTGACCTCTGAAAGAGGCTTTTCAGGTGGGAGCTGTGGCGCAGTGTCCTGGGTTGTAGTTTAGGATGTATTCTATCACCATCTTCAGTTAATGGCCCATCAATGCCTTTTGCATGACTCAGTGATAACTCCCTCTGGGAGTTATCTCTCTCTTTAATGGGCCATCAAGGCCCTCTTCCATGACTCATCATCCCATTGTGAGATGCTCCGCCTATGGAGAAGAGCCAAGCATTCTCACCTGGATATAAGCTGGGATTTGGGACAGTAGAAGCAGCCCTCACCCACTGGATTCCCAAAGGACCGGAGCTACCAGACCTTTCTACAAGATTTCTGTTTCAGGAAGACCACCTCGTCTGGACTGTTTCCATCACCCTGATCAGGTTGTATTCTGACTCTGTCAGTGTTTTTTTTCTTTTTGTATTTATTTTATTTTATTTTATTCTATCTTATTTTCCTTTTCTTCTTATTAAATTTTATTTCTGACTTAGAGCCTCTTACTTGTTTTGTTTTTAAACCACAACACGCAGTGAAGCCAGGCCACACCACATGTGATGGTTTCAGTGCACCTTGGTCCTTGTGTCAGCAGAGCCACTGGTGTCTGCAGGAGCAGCTGGGGAGCTCTGCTCTCGTCCAGACTGTTCCCCTGATAATTCAGTTATGCTACCATCCTGGAACTACAGTTTTCTCCCTTTTTGCTGAGAAACCCTTTAGCTAAATCTCAAATGTAATTTCCTTGAATGTTAAGTTGCACCTTTGTTACAGTTTGAATGCGTGGTGTCTTCTAGGCTGCTTCTGGCAGGGCTCCTGTGTGCTTTAAACACAAGTGGGTGAAGGGTTTCTTCTGCTGAGACACGTCTCTATGAGCAGTCACAAGTGTGAGCTCTTGGTAGGTGTGGCAAAGTCAGTTCGAGCGCTTTCTGCCCTTGGAATACTTGGAAAAAACTTTTATAAATTTATAGTTATATTCTGTCTGACCTTCACCCAGGTTTTTCCTTCCTGGAGAGGAAGAGACTGCAATCTAAGAAGTTTTTCTGGTTTGTTTTTCCTCTGGTGACTTCAGCAGTCTCACCCAGAGCACAGCACCTCAGAGAGTCACACTGGTACAGTGAAGAAATGCTGAAGCAAAAGCTGAACCAAGCAGCAGATGAACTCCTTGATCAAGCTTTGCTGCCAGACAAGTGTTTGTGTAACTATACCATTAATACGATGTTTAACCCCATGTTGTACAGGATTAATTGGATAGCTGAGAGGTGATAAAGCTGGTTCTCAAAAGACTGGAGACTGAGCACGTTTCCCAAATTCAGAGATAGGGCTGTTCTGGGAACTTGCTAGAGTCTCCCTCTGATGGGAATATCCATCTGTTAAAAAGCAGCTGTGTACTTTTCCATGGCTTTGGTTTGTTCTTGTAGCTCAGGTGGAGGATTCCTAGGTGCAGCTTATGATGTCCAAGACTGATGGAATGGGTGTGACTGTAACTCCATTCATTTTCAAAATGTCTTTCCTATTTTCAGTGAAGGAAATATTACATAAAAAATAACTTAAACTTTTTGAAAAGTACAATTTTGTGAGAAGTTATTAGTGGAGGAAGATACTCTTAAAGGGAAGCTATGCATAGGTCAGCACCTAACTCACTATTTAACATATTCAGCAGTCAATGTTAAATTCCTGCTCCTAACCTTTGCAAATGTATTGGAGATGTGCTCTGCCAGACTGTAGAAGCAGTTCTTCAGAGAGATCAGGAATACTAAACAGCAGAGTCCATTTAAATTAAATGCATTTTAATATGAGAAGAAATCAAATAATGTGTCTAGAAACATAGAAAAACAAACAAAAAAAAAGAGAGAGAAAGGAAAATAGTGAATCTATGAAAAAGAGATTAGAGGGGGATTTGGATCAGTGTGACAGTCCCTTCAATGACAGGAAAGGTGGCATGTGCTTTGCAGTAGGGAAAGAATGTATGGAAGCAGTAACATCACTTTATGTGTAAGTACATGTTAGAACCTCGAAATGGTTTCAATTTTATACTTCTTAAAAGGATATTAAAAATTGAAGAGTCTGAAGAAAGTAATAATAATTACTAAAGAGGGAGAGAAAAAGCTGTATAATGAGATACAGATCAAGTTGTTCTTTATACTAGAACAGATGTAGAAAGTACTTGATTTGTATATATAAATGTTTCAGGGGAAGAACAAACAGATACAAAAGTGTTCCTAATTTAGCAGAAAATAAACAACAAGAAATAATAACTGGAAACTCAATGAGACAAGCTGAAAATTAAGTATTAGGCAGGGAATTTTTTATTATGATATTTATTTAGCTGTTAAGTAACCACTGGCAAAATGAACACAAATCAACAAAAGCAAGGGTGTGTGATATCTTCAAATTAAGAGCCAAATTTGAGCAAGTCTGCTTAATACAGCTTAAATACAAATACAGGCTACAGACAGAGATTCTTTCTGTCCAAAACTTTAGGACGTGTTGTATTTAAAATACTGTAAGCAGTCAGGAAATATTCTTTCACTCCTTTGCAATATTCTGGAGTACATTACCTACACTGGTTTTTCAATTCTTTTCCATGTGTTTAGCATGGCTACATCTAATTGCAAATTATTTTAATTGGACTGTGGGTTTTTTATTATTATTGATGTTAATTGAACTGATATCAGGCTTTCTTCTTACCTCGTGTAGTAAACTGATTTTCCTCTGAGCCAGACTCTTCCTAATTCAGCAGTGTATTAGATCACAGTCCACCTGTTTTTGAGGCTGTTTTTTACCAGGTTGTGGAAGTAAACGTGAGAGACACCAAAAAACAAAAAAGTGTTAGGGTTTTTGTAAGAAATGAAAGAAGAAATCCAGAGGTACTTGTTCCTCAGGATCTGAGGGCAATGCAGAATTGCTAAGGACTCCAGAGCTGCCCAAAAGCTGTGTCATCTCTTCATTTTTAAAAAGGAGCATCAGCATCAGTTCTTCCATGTGAAAGACTCAGGGGTCTGCAGCCTGGGTAGATTTTGGCTGGGATGGAGTTAAATTTCTTCCTGGGAGCTCCTGTGGTTCTGTGTTTTGGGTCTGTGCTGGAAACAGTGAGTTTTCTTTATTGCTGAGAAGCCCTTGCACAGCACCAGGGCCTTTTCTGTTCCTGTCAGCACCCCACCAGCAACTGGGCTGGGGGTCACAAGGAGCTGTGAGGGGACAGAGCCAGCACAGCTGGCCCCAGGGTGTCACACACCATATGGCATCATACTATGCATGTAAAGCTGGGGGAAGAAGGAGGAAGGCGGGATGCTGCTGCTTTGTTTTCCTGAGTTATCTGATCCATCATCCTGATGGAGCCCAGCTTTCCTGGGGATCGCCAAACTGTCTGCCCATGGAAAGCAGGGAGCAAATTCCTTGGCTTGCTTTCTTTGTGTGTTTAGCTTTTGCTTTACCTACTAAACTGTCTTTATCTCAATCCTTTACTTTTTAACTTTTATTCTTCCCACTCTCTCCCCATCCCCCTGAGGGGGAGTGAGCAAGTGGCTGTGTGAGGCCTGGATGTTGACTGGGGTTTAATCACAATACAGACTCAGTTATTGAAATGAAATTATCCAATGTTTGTACCCATAGGCAAAATTATGTGGTAGTGGATAAGCTGAGTTGCATCTGGTTTGAGATGGGCAAAATTTAAAGCACAGGCTTTATAATGATGAAAAGCTCAGTTACTCAGCCTTCTTCCTCTCCTTTTACTGCTGTGGTCTGAAATGCATTAATATTTTCTATCTTTACATTACCAGACCAAGTTCTCCATCATGCTTATAATTTTGATTTGAACAGTCTCTGTGTTTGAGGTTTTTCTGTTTTCCTCTAGTTCTAGCTACAGTTTGAGCATCTGCCTGGACAGTTTTACTTTACTTGCTAGTTCTGCAGTAGTTAAACATCCTGTGACTTGTCTTCAGTTGTCATATTCTAGGTCCCTCCAAATAGCACATATGTGCTATGTAAAATGTTCATTAGTAATTAGCTCATTAGTGATTCAAGTGTAGTTTGATGGTATGCCAGATGCTCTCCAGTTCAGACAAATGCACCCATCAGAGTGTGACGCTCTCCTGTGAAATCTGCTTCCTGCAGCAGATTTCCTCAGACAGATGAAATTCCTTCATGGCCCTGAATAATTGATTCAGCATCTCCTTTTGTCCAGTTTGCAGAGATTATTGCTGCTTTGTGCTCTGCCTCAGCCCAGGACATGCTGGAGGGTGAGTACTGGGGCATGTTGGTGTGGCCACTGAGAGGAGGTTGCTACAGAGATCCCTGCAGGGAAGATGGATGAAATACAGCTGCAAAGCACCCTCTTGTGAGGAAAAGTCTTAGGTTTAAAGTGTATGGACAGTATCAGCTGTCTTAGGTACTGATTTCACTGAAAATCTTAATCCTTAGCAGTATCACCATTGTGATACTCCAAGTATGCTATTTGTGAATGGCTATTTTTCCTCCAGCCCTTAACCAATAAAGTGGCTCTCTCCATATGCTTTCCCAACCAGAAGGAAGAATCTTGTGTTTGTAGATTGATCTACTTAAGGAAATTTGGTGCTGCTTCTTATTTCTTAAGATTCAGAGCTCTCCTAGATTGTTTCTTCTGTGTAAATGTCATGGAGAATGAGAGAGAAAAAGAAATGGAGGACAGAAGGGGTGTTTTAGGCAGCTGTTTGGCAATCCCTGAAATAATCCGAGGTTTTAGCCCCACAGGTGTCTGTGTGACACTCCCCATCATTATTTTTAACCTTTTTCCTTTACAAGCAAAGAGGGCAGGAAGGTTCAGGGAGATTAAGCCAGTTACTTTCCCATGCCTAGGTGTGGTACTCCAGTTAATGGACAAAAATACTGGGAAAGAATATTGTGAAGGCTGTGCATGGGGAGCTGCTGCTCTCATACCTCTACACTATACCTAATTTTTGGAAGAAAGGTGTGGAAAGTATTTTCAGCTTCCAGACTGGTTGCTACATAGTCTTTCATTTGAACAATCTCTGTGTAATACTGTAATCAATGCTGAAAATTATTCTTTCCAAAAGCCTTCAGATATAATTTCTTTTCATCATATACCAAAAAAAAAAAAAAAAATTCAGAGTTCATACATGAGGTTTCACGTAGGATTTTAAAGATAAAGCAGTGTCAGACTTGGTGTGACAGTAATCTCATTAATTTTATTAGGTAGATGATTAGTTACGGCCTTTAAGATTAAGATTGGTGAACTGTAAACTTATGTGGTAAATTGGTGAGGCAGTACCTTTTAAACTATGAATAAATAATATTATCTGTACTGTCCAGTATGTTGGCGTACTGCAGGCAGCTGAATCAAAGTGTTGTTTTCAAACATATCTGCCCTTTTCAGCCAGGTGGCTGTGCTGAACAGGTGATTGCATTTTGTTCCCATGGAAATTTGCCAAGGTGTTCAGCTATTTACAGGATGTACTGCTGATGGAAACCACCATAACCTGGGTGACCAAAATTTGGAAGTATAACAGTGGTACTTGGGATACCAATATTTTTGATAGCTATTTTCTGTTTACTGTACCTTTATTTTTTCTTTATGTGGTCTGTTTTTTAAAAACCCAGAGTCCACTGCCCACCCTGAAAATTTGCTGTTCCTTGACTTCTTTGCCCTCGATCTCAAAAGAAGGGTGTTATAACTAAAACCGGTTTAGACACCCCAGTTACTCCAGACTCAAAGAGTCTTTAAAAGGAGGAGAAAGCAGGTTCACCCGAGTGCCAATTCAGGGAATGTTTTCCAGGTAGATATGCATATGCTATTCCAGGATGAACTCTGTAAGAAGTCTGGGTAAGACTTGTGTGACTGTGGCATCTAATGGGCAAGAAGAAGGCTCAGAGAGAAAGGTGTGCATAAAAAGGCACCCATTGCTAATAAAATAGCTTTTAAGCCCTCCTCTTCAGATGAAGGTATGAACGGCAAGGAAAACTGATAACAGATTTTTTTTTGAACTATTCTGCACCAAGTTTTACTTCCCTCTGATTGGTGGCTTCCTCCTAGGCACTTAAATGCTTTAGAGCAAGTCCTCTGCAGACAACAGCTGTACTGGTTTAAGTTTAAATTAAACCAGCTCAGGTGGTTTCAATTTAGCTTAGATAACTGTGGCACTTGCTTCAGATTAGCCCAGGAGAAAAAACGTTCATCTGCTAGGTAAGAAAGTCACTTTGCTCAATAGAAGCCAAGCAGTTTTAGGTTTTTTTCCCTCAGGAGTTGTTGAAGCCTTGCTCAGAGGAGACTGAGTGTCCCTAGTGAAGAGTCCCACCACAATCTGCTGGGACAGTGACACTCCTGCCTCTCTCCCAGGCTACAGCACTACAGAGCATTGTGATGCTGTTCTGGTGTTTTTCTGGTGTGTGCTTTTCTGGGGCTGGCTGAGGTCTGTGGATCCCAGGAAGAGAAATGTTCTTAGCAAGAGGAGGAATCTCTCCTGACTTCTGCAAAAAGGATAAGTGGTTAATTTTTTCTTGAGCCCTTCAAGTACCGGACTTCCTTGCAGATGGCAGTTCCCTTCCAGAGCTTGGCTGCCTCTCCCAGGCAGCAGCTGTGCTGTGCCTGCACAAATCCAGCGTGGGCATTTGATCAAAAGGCAGAAACAAAAAGTGACAATTTGGTGCACCTTTAGCACCCCCTGGTCCACTTGGAAGAAAAAGGCCGTGCAGTGCTAATGCCCATGTGCCAGCAGACTGGGAGCAAAGATAAAGGATGCAGGACAGACACGACTGTCACATCACTGCAGAGATCATGGCCATGAAGCACATGGACCACTACGTGCACCATTATCCTCATTCTGCTCTGCTCTACATTGTGTCCTTGCATGGCAACACACTGAACATCCACATTTGGTTTGGATCAGGTGCTCCTCATCACCTCTTTAAGGTGAGTGACTTTATCATCCCCCTCTACCAGGCTTTACTTCCACTTGCCAAGTGGTGTGACAGCAGATGAGCTGAACTCCTGTCAGCTGAATCCTAGCTGGAAGATGCTCTCCAGCAGTTAGTGTGTGCTTTGACTGTGGAAGCAAATGAGCAAACTAAAATATCACAAGATATGCACTATCTGAATTTTGAGTCCTTAACAGCAGATGTTTTCCCTTTTGTTGTCTCCTGTTAGGATGATCTATGTGCGGGTGTCAGGAACATAAACAAGAAATTAACTGTGTATACCCCGTTTTCCTCAGAGAACTGACTTAGGATTTACTTACCAGCTTTCTATTGTTTCCAACTTGCCTTTTCCCTTCTCGTTGTCTTCCACCTACCACTTTGACTGACAGAGCCCCGTCAGGATAGGAATTTAAAAAATTCTGGTCATTGTGTGACTATATGCAAGTGAAAGTTGAATTTTGTTAGAAGGTCAGTCAGTAAAAATAATCAATTGCTTCTCCACAGATAATGTGATTTTCTCTTGACTTGCAAAATGTGTGCATACTACTTGACTTGATACACTTTGTACTTTATGCTTCACTGTACAATGATCTCTTCTAACAATTATGCTGGGGATAATTTCTATCAATCTTCATAATAATCTATTATAGATTAACAAATGAGATAAGAAATTGTATACCATTACTCTTGTATTAGTTCTGTGAAGATGTCTTTTAAAGTTCTAAATTGCACAATGCAGCCTAATAACTACTAACTGCCCACAAGTACATGTTAAGGAATAAGTATGTAAAAGAAGCAGCACTTGTTTCAGCTCACAAACTTTTTGAAACAGGAGGGAAAAGAGCCTTTCTGTTAAAGTGTGGAAAACCAGCTTGTTGAAGCATTATAATCTATCCATGGAAGGATCGGGAGGGATGATTTACTTGAATCCTCTGTAGAGGCACATTGTAATCCCTACCAACTGTTATCAAATTAACCATAGCAGTGAGAAATGGTTCCAGCCCAGGCCACACAGATAAGGCATGAACACAAAGAGACAGGCTTCCTGTGCAGAGACCATAGTGTGATAGCCACAGTTACATTGCTCTCTAACTCCTGTCAGGCTGCCTCAAGAGTGGGGAGTCAATAAAACCTCCCTATCATAGTCTAGAGGCTCATTTGTATTACCCAACCAAATCAGTCAAAACAAACATTTCATTTTCTAGTGGCCTCGATGTAGGTTCCTCAATCATTTTCTCATTTGATATTTCTTGGATAATTTGTGATGTTCACTGGGGAACGACTAAGACATTTTACACAGTGTTAAAAGATTTTCTCCTGGTACTATCAAGGAACATTAGGACTTTCTAGGCTCTGAAGCATGGAAGCTACTAAAGCATCAGGAATCTGGAGATCCTATCTTTGGCACTGTAGTAAATATACTGATATCAAAATGCTGTGCCTAATGCTGAAGTCATTAAAAAGCAAGAATGATTTCTTCAGTGAAAGCACATATTCCTGGGTAATAAACTGCCTTTAGAAAAGCAGCGCCTGTCAAACTCATGGAAGTTTTCCATTACTCTGTGATCTTCCAGAAAGTGATTGATAAATATTTTTACCACTGGCGCATTTCTCATTGCACCATTTAATGAACTTGCTTGTGCTTGGTTGCTCCCCATTAAGTTTTGCAGGATGTGTCACCTGATTAGATTGTTTTACTCAGATGGTTCCAAAGATGTAACCAAATTGCAAGTTTATAGATGACTAAATTTAGCCACTTGCCAGTTTTATTTTCTCACTCATATGTGATTTAAAGAAGCCAGTATATTTTTCCCACATCATGGAATAGTAAAACAAGTAGATAAAATTGCTACCTCTTCACATTGCACAAGAGACTTGATTCTAATAGGACCTGTAAAATTGACTCAGAAAACCTCACAGACTTGAGAATCTGGGGGTTATACTTGGGGTCAGAGTTGAAGTAGAAAATTTGTTCTTTCTAGCCCATTGCATCTCTAAAGGAAGCTCCATGAAGATGATACTCAGGAGGATTACTTTATAAGTGAGAAAAAGAACATACCAGGAAGAACTGGCTTTAAGAGCTGGCAGGAGGACCTTTGGTGTCAAACTTGGGTTTTTGGGCTCACAATGGTTTCAGCCCTTAGCTGTTCCATGGGCTTCCAAGCAAATTGTGGGTGAGGGTGATGCCTCTGTTTTTGGCGGTGGCAGACAGTGGGAACTTATAGCAAAAGGATATAATCTAGACAGTCTCTGTGGATTTGATCTTCACTGAACACCTTGGTATTGGGAACTGAGACAGTTTCTTGAGGCTGCCTCAGGTTTGGACCAAGAGCAGTGTGAGGGAAGACCCAAGATCCCAGATGGACTGTTGTGCTGGATTAGCTCCAGACTACAGGCAGCACTGCCCCGTCTCTGAGGCCCACGCCTCAAAAGGCAACAGCAGAAAATGCTGCAGCTCATGAGCTGCTGGCACAAATGCCAGAGGATGGAGCTCGGGCTGCTGAAGGGAACAACTGAACTCATGACAGTGAGCTCTGGTCTGATCTAACTGAAAATCAGGCATGCCTTCAGAAGGATGGGGTCAGGGACAGCCCTAGCTATGCTGCAGCTGATTTGGACACTTTTGTGGGAGACTCGAGTGTTTGTGACCAGAATAGGGTCATTTTAGTAACAAGCCTTTAAAAACATTTCTTGCCAATTTTCCCCTTTCATCCACTGAAAGGATTCCGTACTCATCTGCATCCATCTCCTTGTAAAAGGCTGTCTCTGTTTAATGACTATGCTCCACTTCATCCAAAGATTAATAGCAGCACAGTTATTAATTGTGAATCTATAGCCTTTTGTCAAGGTAGGAAGAATGTAACTGCTCATAAACATTAGCTCCAGATGAAATGCCAAGTTCAAGGTCTCAGCTGTGAAGCTGTGCTTTTAATTAATTTTCAGAATTTCCATTTGTTCTCAGAGTTATCATGAGAACCTGGAAACACTCATTTAATCTCCATGGGTTGAACCCTTCTTTCATCCTCCTGGTGATGGTTTGTTTGCATAGATGGCTGCATTCTTGAGCCCACTGGCACAGCAACATCAAAGGCCTTTGAAGACTCTAGGAGCCTTTTCCACAAAATCAGAGGTCAGAGGGACCTGCCACCTAGCTGCAGGGTTTGAGTGCAAAGACTCCCAGCCTAAGGAGATGCAGTTAGGCACATGACTCAGGGAAAAAAAAAAAAAAAACAAAAAAAAACAAAAAAAAAAAAAGAAAACAAAAAAAACCAAAAAAAAACCAAACCAACAGCTAGACACCTTCATGCTGAGAGCATCCTTTACCCCATGTTGTTAGCTATTCCACTGGGTTTTTTATTTCCTGCTAGAATAGAAATCTGCAGGCTGTCAGATAATTTTTGCACAGTGATCAACTCTTCTGATCTTGATCTTCAACAAATTGAGATGAGTTTTTGACACTGAATGTTGCAGGGTTTTCCAGCCCCAGAATTTTCTTTTTCTTGGCAGTACCCCCATCTATTGGAATTGTTCCAGTTTTCCATGATTGACTATAATATAAATAATTTATAAATGTCAATGAATTGGAGAACCCTTCATCTAAGCAATTTTAGGCATTGTGGGATGCAAGCAAGTTTCCCAGACTTGTTGATTACTTATGCCCATACTTAATCGTGGCAGATGTGACCTTTTAAAACTATTTTTACAATGTTTTGTATTATATCAAATAGATGAATTTTCATTTTCTAATTCTCTTTATAGAATGCAACTATCTAGTGAACATTTAAAATTTTCTCTGGTGTAATTCATCACATCTCTCTACCTTGAAATGTATTTCATCCTTGGTCATGCACTTCTTATTAAAATTTTCATCGTATTGTTCTTAATTACTTTGCCTGTTGAGAGTTCACTGTGTTTTTAAGTTACTGTACATTGCTCACATGACATAGCTACTTCTCCAGTTTTTCCTTTCTTTAAATATTCATTTCCTCCATATTCTTGCAACTTGGTCTCCTTATCAGAAAGAATTTATTTTTAATTGCTAATGTTTTGGAGTATTTTTTCTTTTTTCTTTATATATGAAGTGGTGGGGCTTAGAGGTTTCTAGTAGTGCATCAATAATCCAAGTTTATAGCTCTTAAAGTTTTTAATGATTCTGGTAACAACTCTTCTAAGTGAGGAAGAAATGGCTTTCTAGGTTTTCCCCAGGGTGTATACTCTGATTCACTTTATATTCTGGATACGCAGTGTAGATGTATGTTGACTATGATTTTTTTCCATGGGTGAAGACCGATTTTGGTTAATGCTTATTTCCTTTTTGCCCCTTAAGGAGAAATTCAGATTTCAGTTAACTTACATTAAACAAAACAGGTCCCTTTAGTATGAAATTTTGTCTGTTCCTTTTTTCTTTTCCTTTATTTCAAACTCAAATATTGAATTCCATCTTTTTGAGATGTGCAGTACAGCCTTTCAGCTTAAAATCAGCTATGACTTCTTCATTCTGCACATTGTAATTGGAAGTTTAAGGAATAGTTTGTTTAGTTTTCCAGTGGGATTTTTCTCATCTGAGATAAAGCTCATCCATCTCTTAATTTTACTTTAATCATTTACAACTTTAAACCTCAAATGTTTTAAATTTATTAATCTGATTCAAATTAAACAGATATGGTGGGCCCCAGCCTGCAACGTTGCATTGGAAAATGGAGATACCATGTGCCAACTTAGTAATATGTATTGTTGGTTTATTTTAAAGTGTGTGGTCTTTGTGGAAACACAGCATCTTAATGATAGTGGTTTCCTTGACACATTTATAAATTGTAATCAGGCTATGAAAAATGCAACAATGAAGTCATGGTGCCAGGGACAAGGAAAAACAAGCAAATTCCAGCTCAGTTCTCTCTCTCCATCATAGCGTGGGAAATCAGAATGTCAAGTTTTTGTGTAATCCTCAGACAGGCCTGAAAAACAGTTCTGTTGACATATTCACAGGCTCCTCACAACTGGTATTACATTCTCTTAAAATTAAATAGGAAGGGGAGTTTGCTTGAAAGTTATTTTCCATGTGTTGATATTCTGCTGACATTCAGATGATGCTGGGGAAAGGGTCCCTTAAGCTGACCCCAGTGTGATGTGGGGGTCTGTACAGCTCCTCTGCGGCGCCAGGCTCCGCTGCCTTCAGCATGCTACAGGCCTCTGAGCCTTGGCAGCAGACAGGAGTGAAGGACAGCCGAGGAATTGGTGCTTCCCTGACTTTTTGTTCAGTTTGTGTGTAACTGTTTCAGTGTAACTCCTTTGCTTTGTTGAGATTAGCTTGTTTTGCATTTTTAAGCATCTCAAAATGAAGCATAATAGGCACTAGGGCTCCCTATTTTCTTCAGAACAATAGATTTAAATAAATTAGAGTTCCAAACAAACCCATCAGGGTGTCAGCAGATGAATCTGGGCATCCCAGAAGCTGGAATGTGTTTCCTTGACGCGTTTCCAGAGCCAGGAGAAGGCTCTTGGCATGACAAGCCAAAGGTCCGTTGGGGGTGAGATTGCAAAGCTCATTCCCTGGCAAGCAGCAGAGCATGGCAACTGCAAAAATAACTCATTGTGGCAAGCAGTTAAAAGTAAGCAGGGTGCTGTAACAGGTAAAACACCAAGACTCCTCCTTCTCATTACATGGGTGAGCCACTCATTTTTAACTTCCCATCATTCCAGCAAATTCTTTGTAAATCTCATATACAAACCCTGCTAGCCCCTGTTGTTTGTTGTCTGGCCTCAAGCCTGTGCGTACATTTGTGTGTGTGTGTATATATATATATGTACATACAGGCAAGCATGTGTATGCACATACATATTAGAAAAACATGTTCCTTTGTGCTTAAAGTTACTGCATGTGTAATGTTGTGAGTCTGACACGTTTTGTGTGGCTGGACCAGTGCTGCTACAACTACATCTTTTCCTTTTATTTTAATGAAGTTACACAATTGCTTCTGGCCCTTGGCAGACATATGTCCTTTACAGTCCCCTAAGAGCTGTGCCACCTTATCACCTCCCTCGATCTGTGTCAGGTGTTCTCACATGTAGGATGAATACTTATAAACTATAGCAAAAATAGGCACAAATATAGCTTTCCTTCTCATTTCAATCAGGTATCAACAGCCTTTTGAGGGATCAAAATATGTGTGAGGCCATTTTTCCCTGTGTAATGCCAAAGAAGAAGCATTTTTCATTTAAGCTTTAGGGAAGGGTGGCAGTGTCTATCCAAGATTTTTCCACAGTTTGCCGGGTCAGGGACACGGTTGAAATAAAGCACAGTATCGATATTCCTTTGTTGATCTCCCTGTCCTAGAGAACTTGGCACTCTCTTTTAAATCTTAACACTGTCCTGGGGAGGGAAAACAGGTTTAAAAGAGTACTAATATGTCTGTTTCTGAGACCAGATAATGATCTATGTGTTTAAGCTTCTGCTTCTGGACAAAAGAAGCAGACGTTGAGGGTTTAGCAGTTTTACAGATGGTAGCTGAGACCCTGTCCTTGTACCCTCAGTAGCAGACAAGGCCTTGCTGTTTTAGTGTTCACACTGGCCTCTTCTCTGGAAGCACAGGACTCTTTTATTGAGGATGGGGGATCCTAACAAGTGGTTTTTGGGAAGGCCTGACAGCAGCTGCTGCTGTTAGAGTGAACCTCTTCCCTTTGGGACAGTGAGGCTGGGGGTGTGTCAGTGGTAGCAGCTGGGTGTTAGAACACAGTTGTGCAATCCCTTTGATGTCCAAGCATGGCTTGGCACAGGCTCCTGCTTCTCCCTGTGCTGGGGAGGCAGTGATACCAGCAAGGCAGAAAGCACAACTCTGCACATTGACATCTGCTCAGCCAGCATATTCCCCTGGCCCTGCACAGTGGAGCTGCTTGTGTATGGATGGTGAACCAATTCCCAAAGCTATTCCTCTCCTCTACACATGCCTTACAGGGCACCCACTGAGCCAGGAGATGAAGGAGATGTTGATTTCCTTGTGAGAAGTTAAAGAATACATTCATCTGAATCTGATCACTCCCCACTGAGGAAGTATTTTTTTCACAGACCTGTCAGCAGAAAGCAAGAGTGCTACATTCAGTTTATGAGCAGTGAGCCTGTTGTATCAATTATCCAATGTTTTTGGTGGTAGTGTGCCAAGATTATGCATCTTGGTTTGCATGGGTGTGACCAGCCTTCCTGCCTGTGCCACCCTGAGCTTTGGACTCATTTTGCTTTAAAATTCGAGCTTGCTTTAGGCCACCACCAGCAAGAAAGATGACAGCTGCATCAGTGTCTGTCATTAAAATCTGAGAAGTTGAGTAGTGTGTTGGTGGCAGCAGGGTTATTTTCTATTTTTCAACAATGTGTAAGAAAAGTCAGATCAATTATGCATCTCACTCCTACACTGCTAATAGATGGACAGACAAGGGGTTTTTTGTCAGCTGACACCTAGTATGCTAAGTAGAGAGATTATTCCCCTCAGTTTGATTCCTTCATGTAATGAATGATAAGTAGATGAATCAGTGGGGTAAAATGTGTGACAGATAACAAATAAGTTACACACTGTAATTTTGTGTGGATGCCCTGACACATGGAAGTAGGCATGTGCTGGTGTGCAGACTTGCAGTCACTTCTAATTGTGCCTTGATGTTTAAATAAGTTGTGCTTCCAACTGATTTTCCAGATGCTCTTAAAATTTTAGGATCTTTTCAGGGCACAGAAAACTCTTGATAAATCTGCTTAATGAGCCTTAGAACTGAATTAAGTGGGCTGTTGTTTCGCAGGTTTTTTTCCAAGGAATAGCACTCTATTATGAATGATGATGTTTGTAGTTATCTCCTAAACTCCCAAGCATTGCTTTGCCTTGTGGGGAGCTGCTCTCAGGTGACACAAAGGACAGGCAGGTGTCAGGCAAAACATCCTCTTGACCACTGGCTGTAAGAGCAAGGCATTAGCAGAGGCAAGGCTTTGCTTGGTCACAAATCAGTATTGCACTCCCATTAAGAAATCACCTGGCCTTTTAGCTACACCATGACTGGTGAGGAGGAAAGGT
>NW_027077151.1:45000-47500 GCF_009819655.1 Sylvia atricapilla | reverse complement strand
CCGCCGCCGCACGGGACGGACGGACGGACGGACGGACGGGCCGGCTTCTCTTTTCTCCGCGGTCCCGGAGCCTCTCGCGCCCGACTTTTTGCCCTCCCTCCCGGCTCCCCCCCACCCCCTCACCGCCCCACGCCGCGCGCACGCGCGCGCGCCGGGAGGGTAGAGGGGGAGAGAAAGAGCGCGAGCGAGAAACAAGCGCGCGCGCCAGAGAGCGCCAAGACGCGCGGAGAAGCGAGACATACTCCCATCCCGGAGACGAAGGCCGAAAAGGGGAGAGCGGCAGAGACGGCCCCGCGCGGGAACCGGCCGGGCGAGGCGCGCGACGGCCTCGCCGGGGACCGAGAGGAGAAAGCGACGGCGCGCCTGACCGCGCCGCCGAGACGACGACGACGACGCAGCGGAGGGCCGGAGGGCGGGCCGACGAGGAGCGGGTGGCTCCCCGCCCCCGGCGCTCCCGCCCCCGCCGCGCGCGCGGCAGCGCAACGGCACGGTACCGCCGCGGTACCCACCCGCAGACAGCCGCCCGCACGGGGAAAGGGGAGACCGGGGGCGAGGCCCGCGCCTCGCCTGCCCGCGCCCGAGCCCTCCTTTCTCGCTGCGTCTCGCGCTGCTCGGCGGCGCCCGCCGCGCCGTCTTCTCGCTCTCGTCCCCGGCCGCCGCCGCCGCCCCGCGGCGCGGCACCGGCGAGGACGAGCTCCGCACCAGCGGCTCGCTCCGGGAGCGGGGAGCTACGGAGCGCTCCCCGAGTCTGCTTTTAGGGGGACGAAGGCCCTTGTGCGACGGGCCTGCGAGGCAACCCCAGCCGCGCCGCCGGGGTGACGCCACCCCGGGACGGCGATTGATCGTCAAGCGACGCTCAGACAGGCGTAGCCCCGGGAGGAACCCGGGGCCGCAAGTGCGTTCGAAGTGTCGATGATCAATGTGTCCTGCAATTCACATTAATTCTCGCAGCTAGCTGCGTTCTTCATCGACGCACGAGCCGAGTGATCCACCGCTAAGAGTTGTCTGGCTTTCGGCACCGACCCCGCGCGCGCGGAGGGGCCGGGACCGCTCGCGTGGAGCGACCCCCCCTTTCGGGTTTTCGGCGAGGACGCCGCCGCCGCCTACGGAACGGGGCGCACCTCGCCTCGACCGTACGAGCACACGCACAAACGGAGGAAAAAAAAAAGGGCGAACACTCCGAGAAGGCGGGCGACCGCGACGGAGCGGGGGGGCCCGCGCCCCCGACCGCCTCCCCTCGCCGGGAGGGGAGACGCCGCCACACGCGGTGCCGCCCTCCGGAGGCGGCCCAGGCGCCCGGGCTCGGCCCGGTCTCGGCACGGAGATAGGCAGCGGCGCGCGCGCGGGGCGCGCCGGACCGCGGAGGTGGGCTCGCCGCTCCACCGCCCAGGCCTCTTTCGCGGGACGACGCACGTATCCAAGAGCCGGGGGGCGCGGCCGTCGGTTTCCCGCCGGCCTTCCCTCGAGCGCTCCCACCGCGGCAACTCGCGAGACGACGACGCCGCGCGCCGAAGACGCGAGGCCCGCCTCTCCCCACAGCGACCTTCCGCACGACACCCGAGACGAGACGCGGCGACGGCCGCCTCGCCGACGCGCCCCCGGGCCGGACCGCTCCCGCCGAGAGGCGAGCGTCCGACGGCCGCGGCTCCGCCACCGGCGCCGGAGGCGAGACGCCGCCGCGCACCGAGCCGGCGTCGAGAGCGCTCGAGGCCTGCCGGGCGGCAGACCCGCCGCCGCTGCGGCCGCACTCCCGGGACCGCCGCCGCCGCCCCGCACCGCCGGGAACCCCTGTTCCGCGAGCGCGCGCCCGGGTGGGGAAGGGGCGCGCGGCGCCGAGCCGGCCAAGGGACGCGACGCCCGCTCTCCTCGTTTTCACGCGGAGACCGGGCAGGGGGGGCGCGTCCCCGCGGCCGCGCCGCACCCCTTTCCCCTTTCGTCCCGCACGCGGCCCGGGAAAGGGCGACGGGGGAAGCGACGAGCGAGGCCCGAGCCGGGACAACCGCAGGAGAAGGCGGGCGCCTTCCGACCGACCGTCCCCTCAAGGGGACACCCGCCGAGCGACGACGCCGCCGCTCGGCCTGCGGGGATCGCCACGCACTCGTCGGCATCCGGGTGGCGGAGGGACCGGCAGAGCGCTCGCTCGCCACAGCGGGCGGTCGGCGCCGAGGACGGCCGGCGGGCGGCGCCGCCGGGCTCGTTCGAGCTCGAGGGAAAGGCCGTCGAAGGGAGAGGCAAAGCCACGCGGCGCCGGACGCGACGCCGGACGCGCGAGCCCCGCGGAGGAGGCCGCGGGAAAGCGCGCAACGGGGACACGGCGACCGCAACCCCGCAGCGGCTCCGGCGATGGCGGAGGGCGCGCGGCACGCCGCGCGCCCTCCTATGGCAGTCGGAGCCCGCGATTAGAGGCGGGCATTTGGCCCCGCGGCCGGCTCGCTCGCCAGCGCGCGGCCGCGGCCTCTCCGGCGAGACCGGGCCGCGGAGAGGGGGGGGGCAGGACGCC
>NW_027077151.1:0-40000 GCF_009819655.1 Sylvia atricapilla | reverse complement strand
CCAATACGACCCGTGCTAGGCCACGGGGGTCGCGGGCCAGAGGAGGGGTGTGGGGAAAACGAGGCCCGCGCCTCTCGCACCGCAGCTCTCCCCATCGGTTTCCCCCCACACGCACCTCTCCGGGACCACCGCCTTCTCCTTTCTCTCTCGCCTGGCACGGCCCACGACCCTTCGTCGCGCAGCGCTTCTCGGTGCCGCAGCATAAGGCCGCGAGGAAAAAAAAAACAGGCCAGGCGCGGGGGGGCCCCCACTCCGCCCCCGCAGGCCTAGAAAAGAAAAGCGGACCCCGCTCGGAAAAAAAAAAACCCAGCCCGCCGGCAGCCGCCGAGACCAGGGGCAGGCCAGACACCACGGGCCGCCCGCGGCACGGCGGCTCGATCGCGCCGGACACCACCGAGGGAAGGGCGAGGCGCCGCCGCCTCGCCCGCGACATTTCTTCGGGCTTCCCTGTCGGGTTTCGGGGTTCCGCAAGGCCAAGGCGGGCCCGGCCACGCCGGCCGGCCGCCAGCCGACTCAAGATTCCGGCCCGCTCAGCGGGTCCCCGGCTTAGGGCCGAGGAAGGGGGACACCAACAACGCGCTCCTTGGGCGAGGCGGGACGTCGGGGTGCCGCCACCCCGGCCCCGTCCTCGGGGGCTTCTCGGGAAAAACCCGGGAAAACCTCGGCAGTCTCGAGCACCACAAGGGGAGAGGCCCGACCGGGCGCACCCTTTCTCTCGAGCCGCCCCCCGGCCACCGCCGCGCGCAAGGCGGACGGCCTGGGAAGAGAAAAAAAAAGCACCCGCGACCGCAGCGGGGCCCCAGCTTAAGGCCGGGCGGAAAAGGGGCGAGGCGCCGCCGCCTCGCCCACCGCTAGGCTCTCTCGGAGGGAATGGGGAGGGGATGTGGCCCGCGCCACACCCCCCAAGGACCGCCGCCACAGCGGCCGGGCCAGGAGGCACGACACGATCGCAAGCCCTTTCTCTCTCGGAGGGGATGCGGCCCGCGCCACAACCCCCAAGGACCGCCGCCACAGCGGCCGGGCCAGGAGGCACGACACGATCACAGCCCTTTTTCTCTCTCGGCTCCACACACCTCGGCAACGCTCGGTTCTGTACCCACTCACTGGGCAGGACGGGTGGACCGGGACGAGCCCCGCGACTCGCCCCGCGTCAGGCGGCACTTTATGGGGGCCGGCGACCGCCCGCGCGGCCGCCGCTCGTGCGCCTCGGACACAGGGATGGGAAACCCTGAGGGGAAGCGGCCCGTCACCTCGCCTCCCATAATACGGACAGGCCAGTCCGAGGCCCCGGGCGCCCCCAAGACGTCCAGGGGACGGTCACCGGGGGGTCGCTGCAGAGCACGCCGCCCTCTACCATGAGGCAACTGGAGGCAGCCGAAAACAGCGACCCCTTAGGGAACTTCCGGGGCCGGCCAGGACAGAAGGTCTACCCGGCCACCGCGAAAATCCGACTAAGTCCCGCCGGAGCGGGGTAGACCTTTCCGCCCGGGGACCGGGCGCCGCCCCCTGCGCCAGGCCGACGGCTCCGGGCACGGCCGCCGGCCGGGCCGGCCACGGAGCGGGGTAGACCTGTTCGCCCCGGGGCCACGGACCCGGAACAAGGTAGACCTTTTCGCCCGGGGACCGGGCGCCTCCCCCGCGCCAGGCCGACGGCTCCGGGCACGGCCGCCGGCCGGGCCGGCCACGGAGCGGGGTAGACCTGTTCGCCCCGGGGCCGCGGACCCGGAACAAGGTAGACCTTTTCGCCCGGGGACCGGGCGCCTCCCCCGCGCCAGGCCGACGGCTCCGGGCACGGCCGCCGGCCGGGCCGGCCACGGAGCGGGGTAGACCTGTTCGCCCCGGGGCCGCGGACCCGGAACAAGGTAGACCTTTTCGCCCGGGGACCGGGCGCCTCCCCCGCGCCAGGCCGACGGCTCCGGGCACGGCCGCCGGCCGGGCCGGCCACGGAGCGGGGTAGACCTGTTCGCCCCGGGGCCGCGGACCCGGAACAAGGTAGACCTTTTCGCCCGGGGACCGGGCGCCGCCCACGCGCCAGGCCGACGGCTCCGGGCACGGCCGCCGGCCGGGCCGGCCACGGAGCGGGGTAGACCTGCTCGCCCCGGGGCCGCGGTCCCGGAACAAGGTAGACCTTTTCGCCCGGGGACCGGGCGCCGCCCCCGCGCCAGGCCGACGGCTCCGGGCACGGCCGCCGACCGGGCCGGCCACGGAGCGGGGTAGACCTGCTCTCCCCGGGGCCGCGGTCCCGGACCGGGGTAGACCTTTCCGCCCGGGGACCGGGCGCCCCCCCTGCGCCAAGCCGACGGCTCCGGGCACGTCCGCCGGCCGGGCCGGCCCCGGAGCGGGGTAGACCTGTTCGCCCGGCAACCGGGCACCACCACCCTCTCGCTCCATCACACAGACACGCACACCCCACATCCCCCCACACCCCCGTCTTTTTTATTTTTCCCGCTTTACATTCCTTGGAAGGGCGGCTCTCGTACTCGCTCGGCACAAAGAACCAGGGAAAGTTTCAGGAGAAAAGAAGCTCCGCCAACTCGAATCCTTTATTTTCGGGCCCGAACCACGTCCGGGCGAGCCGACTGGGCAGCCTGAACACTGGCCCCGACCCGCTGACACGCCGAACCGCCACGAGGGCGTTGCGCGCCCGGGCCCCCCTGTCCCGACCGCGCCCCCCTCGGGACTCTACACGGCCGCGGCCCCCCCGACAGAAGCTAGGAGGGAACCGCGGGGAAGGGGGCGGCGGGGCGAACCCGGCACCGTGCCGCCGGCCCCCGCGCGATTCGTCCCGCCCCTCCCCGCCCAGATCCACGCCCACCACCCCCCCATCCCCCGCCGCTTGGGGCGGCGGCGGGGACGGCGGCAAGCGGCGGCCGCCGTCGGGCATGTTCTTTCACGGTCTGCGGGGGTCTCTGGCGCCGACCGCGGGTCTAGGGGGCCGCGGGGGCTCCGGCCGGAGGCGGCCGGGGCCGGCACGAAGGCCGGAGCCGGCTAGAACCGGCGTCCCGGGGCCGCGGCCGGAGCGGGGCGGACCTGATCTCCCCGTCACCGCCCCCCCTTCGGCGTCATCAAGCCACGCCTCGGGGAGTGGCCGGAGGCGGTGCTCGGTCCCGGAACGGGGTAGACCTTTCCACCCGGGGACCGGGCGCCTCCCCCGCGCCAGGCCGACGGCTCCGGGCACGGCCGCCGGCCGGGCCGGCCACGGAGCGGGGTAGACCTGTTCGCCCCGGGGCCGCGGACCCGGAACAAGGTAGACCTTTTCGCCCGGGGACCGGGCGCCTCCCCTGCGCCAGGCCGACGGCTCCGGGCACGGCCGCCGGCCGGGCCGGCCACGGAGCGGGGTAGACCTGTTCGCCCCGGGGCCGCGGACCCGGAACAAGGTAGACCTTTTCGCCCGGGGACCGGGCGCCTCCCACGCGCCAGGCCGACGGCTCCGGGCACGGCCGCCGGCCGGGCCGGCCACGGAGCGGGGTAGACCTGCTCGCCCCAAGGACGCGGTCCCGGACCGGGGTAGACCTTTCCGCCCGGGGACCGGGCGCCGCCTCCGCGCCAAGCCGACGGCTCCGGGCACGGCCGCCGGCCGGGCCGGCCCCGGAGCGGGGTAGACCTGTTCGCCCGGCAACCGGGCACCACCACCCTCTCGCTCCATCACACAGACACGCACACCCCACATCCCCCCACACCCCCGTCTTTTTTATTTTTCCCGCTTTACGTTTCCTGGAAGGGCGCCTCTCGTACTCGCTCGGCACAAAGAACCAGGGAAAGTTTCAGGAGAAAAGAAGCTCCGCCAACTCGAATCCTTTATTTTCGGGCCCAGACTGCCCTTTGCCTGCCCTGTGCCGCCCTGGGTGCTCAGGCGCTGCAGAACCGGCAGCCAACAGCACTGCCAGGGCCAAAGGCAGCTCAAGCAGACAGAAAGGGGCAGTGCTGGCCACTGTTTCCATGGCAGCCCTCCCTGGGACACCACACCTGGCTCATCTGTCTTGCCAACTGCCATGGTGACCACTTTTGGGCACTGATGCCACTGCCACTGGCACTGGGACACTGCTGGGACCGGGTGCTGAGCACAGGGCTGATCCTACACAGATGGTTTTGTTCTTGCTGAGCTCACAAAGAACCAAGGCCTTTCCTGTGTGTCGTCTGGCCACTCCGGGGAGGGGCTGGGGATGTGGGGGAGGTTGGGAGGGGACACAGCCAGGACAGGTGACCCCAGGTGATCCCAGGGATACTCCAGACCAGAGGACATCATGCGCTGTGTATAAAGTGGGGAGAATAAGGAGGGAGTGACATTTGGAGTGAGGGTTTTTGTCTTCCCAGGTAACACTTGGGCGGGAGGGGGCCCTGTTTCACCAGCGGGCAGAGTCAGCACCAGAGACACAGACACGAACCTATGGAATTGTGTCATTTATACACTGCAAAGCTACAAAGAATTACAAAAGGAGCTCACCAATGCATCCAGTCATTACTACCAAAGACTGCCCGGGGTGATTTAGAAAGATCCATCACCAGTTACCCTCAGACTTCACTATCACCTTGATCCACATATCAGCTGTGAGAATCCAAGGACTGTAGAGCTACCCCCAGACACTGGGAATTCCTGCAGGGGCGTCCACCTTGGCTGGAAACAAGACCTCCAACCTCGCTGGGAGACAGCCTAGCTTTTACACTGTTAAACAAACAAGCTGCCATCACTTCTAGTGCAGGAACATGTGCTTTCATTCTTCTCTTGGGTTTCTCCCAAAGCCTGGCCAGGACTCAAGGAGCAACCAAGGGAGTTGACTTGGATCCTTCACCCCCAATAAGCCAGATGGGGCCTTGTCTGATTTTTAAACACAGAAAGGTAAATCCATCTTTCACTACTGAACAGATACAGAGATAATTTTCGTAATTGTGCTCCATTAATGAGTGGACACAAAGATAGCCTTTGGTTGGAAGGTTTATCTAGAGGTCAGCTTGGCCTCAAGGATGTGTTCTTCAGGCTTCAGTCGGGACCTGTTCTTCAGGCTTCATTCAGGACCTGCTGTACAGGCCTCAATTTTTCAATTTGTTCTTAGACCTACAGGTGAACGACAACCTTCACAAAAATTCTTTCAAAACCAGAGTCTTAGATTTAAGTATTAGGCACAAAAGTATCACCTCTTGTCTTCAAGTAAGTGCTGCTCAAGTTCATTCCTCGGAGCTATAATTCACATTCCTTTTAAAACATGCCTCATGAGATGCTTTTCTCTGTTATTTATCAAATCCCCCTTTTTTTCATGAGACCGTGTCTCTTTTTAGACAGTCTCAGCACTCCATTTCCCAGCACAAAGTGCCCCAACAACTCTAATATGGAATCATAACACACCAAGTGCTCACAGTGCAATGGTTACAGTCACTGCAAAGAATACATTTCAAAGCAGCATCCAATTCCGTAGTCATGAGGCCAATCCCACCAAGAAGAATTGTCTTCTTTCTGCCACTCTACTACTGCTCTTTCTATCAATTTAATTTCTCCTTAATAATCTGCATCAATTCCTCATCCCATGACATGAACATCTTGCAAGGCCAAGCTCCAATGAGCAGTTATCCAACCAAAGTGTCCTGGAGAAATCTGAATTCTGATTTTGGTATTCATACCGCCCATTTGCTTCTGATTTATTCTGATTAATTCTAATACATGAAGGTCCAGCCCTGCAGCCTCTGGGGTGGCCCTGTCAGGAGCCATCACACCCAGAACAATTTCCCAGGAGGTCAAAATCTCACAGTCCATGGTTGTATTTTGATTTTCCATTGGGACAGGTTCCCATCTCTTTATTTTTCCAGCTGCTCTTTTAAGAACCCCTTCATCCATTCAACCAATCCTGCAGCTGGGGGATTGCCTGGTATATGAACAACCCAGCAGTCTTAATCACTGCAGTTTTCACAGTAATGGACAAAGCATTCTCTATCACAATATCAGCAAACCCAACACAAATAGCCAATTTCATCCCTTCCTCCTTTTTTCATTGTATACAATCTCACAAAGTTGACCACTGACATTTAGGTCTGGCCAATGCTTTTCTGTAGGATATTTAGCGTACCATCCTTGAGCAGCCAAAGCTACCAAATCAGTATTGTCAACACTATTTCATATTATTATTATTTTATAGGTAAATATAGAGAAATAGATAGCGATAAAGAAAGATAGATACAGATGTATATAGACATACATAAATATAAATATATACAAAAGTTTAACTATATTATAAATATGTATAGTTATTTATTACAATAATATTATTTATCTTGCACAAATGCATCTGAGCTCAAGATTGAAACCATTTTCTGCCACTCCATGTGGGAGTGTTCAAAAAATAATTGTTCCTTCTATTAGTACTGTTTCCAGCATGATCCTGACAAAAATTAGCTTTGTCTTTCAAACCCACAAGTTCTTTTCCTTTTTCCATTGGCAAATTTTTGGATCCATTTTTAGACATCCAATGGTTCAACTTCTTTTAAGCAACTCCCCCATGGCTTGCACAGTGCTCAGACCTCAGCCCACTCCAGAGCCAGTGAAGTCTAGAGAAGGCCTTCCCATCCCAGAATTTCTGATGGGACTGATTCCTCACATTTACATATAAAAAGTGTAACATTTTGTGTGATCTGGACAGACTACGCCAATGTTGTTTTACCAGTGGACAGGGTCAGCACCAAAGACACCGACACCACCTGAAGGAATTGACCAATTGAAGTGTCATTTACTGTAGTCCAAAGCAGCAAAGGAGCACAGAAGGAGCAGCTCAGCAATGCACCCAACCATCACCACCATGATTGCCCGCAGTGACTGAGAAGATCCATCACCAGTTCCCCTCAGACTTTCCCATCGCCCACACCCACACATCAGCTGGGGAAGCTGTCCCAGCCAAGGACTGCAGAGCCTCTCCCGGACACTGGGAATTCCTGCAGCTGCCTCCAGCCACAGGTGAGGCTCCAACCTGGCTGGGAGAGGGCCCAGCTCTGAGAGTGCTGAACAAACAAACTGACAGCGCTTCTGGGGTGGGAACATCTGGATTCATCCTCCTCTTGGGTTCCTCCCAAAGCCTGGACAGGGGCAAGGAGGAACCAGGGGAGGTGACTTTGACCATACAGCACAAACAAGGCCAGATGTCAGATTTCATAGCCTTGTCCGCCTTCTAAACACAGAAAGGTCAATACATGTTTCACTAATGAGTGGATACATCTGTCACACTGCTAATGAAAGTACAAATGTCATTAGTGGCAGATAAAAAGATAACCTTTGGTTGGAAGTTCATCCGGAGGCCACCTTTGTCTCAGGGCCGGTTGTTCAGGCCTCACTCAGGCCTCTTGTCCAGGCCTTGGCATTTCAAGGACATGGCTGAGTGGTGGGCCTGACACTGCTGGGTGAACGGCTGGACTGGATGAGCTCAGAGGTCTTTTCCAACAGAAAGGATTCTGTAATTCCAGGATTCTATCTGCTGGATTCTGCCAGGTCTATGTTAGCAGCATTTACTTTGGTACAAAAGTCCCCCCTTGCTCAGCTCCTGTAGCCTCAGGCTTCATCTCCTTCAGCTCCTGGTTCTAAGCTGCTCATGCTGAGACAACTCAGAGAGAAGAATTCAGTTCATCCAATTCCTTCTGGGACATGGAGAAGGAAGGATGTGGGAACAGGAGCATTGTTTGGTGTGGCCTCCTCTCTGCCCTTCACGCCTTTCAGTGCTTTGAACCAGCCCAGAGCTTTCTCCAAGAGTGCCATGAAACAGCTGTTCCTGCTCCCAGCTCTTGCTGTCTCCAGTCTCTGACCTTGCCTGAGTTTTTTTCCTGGGAAAAAAAAAAGGAGAAAAATGTACCTAAAATGTAAAAGATAAAATCAAACTCCATGTTCTGAGTGGAATATCTTCTGTAACTTTGCATTAAGAGATAACTTATCTTTTGAAAAAGAGAACTTAGGTGTTTGCTTTCTGAATGTGCTGATGACATGGATCCATCTTACTGACCTCAGCAGACTTTTTCACAGATTTTAGGGATTCTTTCTATCGGCGACTGATGGAGAGACGGGAAGACTGATTCATGATCAGAATTCGATTTTACTCCGGTTTTCCAAGTCTTATATACCATTTCAGTGAAGTTAATGATTTCTACAACAATAATTAGGTTAGAAGATCATACAAGTAACTCATGCATTATACATCTTTATCGTAGGGGGTTGATTGAATCTTTTCCCTTAAACAGGTTTTAATCCCATCTTCTCATAAGCTCAAAGTTCTGTTTGTCCTTGCCATGGCATCCTAGTCACCAGACTAGTTATGCTAATTAAGTCTGTCTTACTCTCAGACTTGTGTATTCCCACATCTTTCTACCATTGTTCTAAATTGTGGTTGAAGCAATAGGAAATTGCTTGTGCCCTTCCAGCTCCAAGCAGGACTGGGAATCTAAACTCCATCAATCCCCAAATTCTTTAGAAGATTACCTTCCATCTCATCCAGTGAAGGAGCGGCACAGTCTCTTTGAAATTGTCAGGGCTTTCTTAAGGACAGAAAACGCCAATTACAGCTTTTAGCTCTGGTTTACAAGTGCAGAAGGACAATTCCCCATCCACCAACTCCAGACTGCACTGCCTCAGGAACACGGCCCACTCGCCAGGTTTGGCCACTTGTGGCACTTCTAGAGGAGGAAGAAGGTGCAATTGCACAATTCCAGCCAGAAAGGAAGGAAGAGTGGGACAGACAAAATATCCTGTGGAGACCCAGGAATTCAGCTGGGACTGTGGAGTGTTTGGGTTCTTGCCAATTGGATGTGTGTCCCTACCTGCAATCTCTTGGCCTGCTGGAGAGTCTCACTCACCTGCAAAAGCAGAAATCTCACTCAGTGTGCTCAGAACAGGCTCGTCCGATGCAAAGCTGTCAGAGCAATGGGAGGGCAGACCAAGCCCAGCTGTGCCCAGGGCTGAGAGCAGCAGAGCCCTGGCAGAGCCCAGAGCAGCCTCAACATCCACAGAGCTCGGCTGGAAGGAGAGAAAGCAGAGACTGCCCGTCAGCTGAAGGCTCCTGTACCCTTGTCCCAGCAGCCCACGGTGTCCAGGCCGTGCCCAGACTGGGGCCCAAAGCTGCCCATCATTGCTGCCCTTGGCAGCAGGGCAGGAGGGCAGGACATGTGCCCAGCCTGCAGCTAGCCATGGCAGATCCACCTCCTCAGCAGCTGCCCAAAGCCAAAAAAGCAGCTTGGCTGCCAAGTGAAGAATTTATTGCATCTGCCCCAGAAAAGGGGGGAACCTTTAGTGCCCGGCCAGGCCCTGCCATGCCCAGCTCTGGGAGCGTCTCCTGGCAGTGGACTCACCTGCAAATGGGCTGTGGAGCATGTCTTTGAGGAAGGTGCCAGAATCGAAGTGCATCATCTTCATCTGGCCTGGTCGAGGCGGAGACTGTCATCCTTAAGGTTGTCCTTGGTGTCTCCAGCAGCAGCCCCACCTGGTACAGCTTCTCCAGGGGCTCATTCTCCTTCCCTGGGGGCCAGACTGGGCTGTCAGTGCTCTGCCCAGGGCCCAGCCATCAATGGATCAGAGAAGCAAAACCAGGTGGGATGGTGGCCACCAGTGCTTGCCACACCAGGTCTCCAACTCAGCTCCTGCCCAATAGCTCTGTGTTCCCTTATGATGACCCCTGCTCAAAGCTACAGGCAGGACAAAACCAGTCTGATTTGCTTTGCCACTGATTGCCAAGAGATATGTGGAGCTGTTACCTGCCAGGCCTTTGGATCATAGTGCGCATGTGGATCTCTCCCATCTTCTAGGGAGGATGAACACCCTGCATCCAAGGATGACAGAAAAGGTCTTGTAAGGATGGCCTGTCTGAGGGTTGCATGGACAAACACTGTTTAATAACATCTTGGATCTCTGAAGAGAGAAACCAGAAATCAGAGTCAGGGCCTTGGATCCAGCCCCATCTCAGCTGCTGGGAGCTCTGTGGCTGTGGGACGTGTCAGTTTCACAGCCATGTCACAGCCTCACCTGCTCTGGTCCCTCTCCCAGGTGGTGTTTTTGGGGTTCGGGGCTGGACCAGTGGCTGCAGTGGCTGGGGCTGGGGCAGTGACCGCCTCATCTACACAGAACTTGCCCTGGCCCCCAAACAAGCCCTGGAGATGTCTGGGGCCATTCATCATTTTTCTGCTCTCCAGCAGTGAGGCAATGGATTCTGGCTACAGCTCTGAGCTAATGCCCAAGGCAACCACCCCTGGCAATGGGGCTGCATGGAGCTGCTCTCAGGAAACCCTCCCAAGAGTTGGGGACTGCTCCAAGACAGACTCAGAAACATGGGATACCCTAAAATCTCTTTGGGAACAGGGAATGTTCAAAAACTTACATAGTAACGGGCTCCTCCTCCCTTCATCATCCCCAAACTTTGGCTGTCTCATTCCAGAAACTGCCACACCTCCCCAGTCTCAACCTCAACCAATCCCACCCCTGCTGGACATCAATACCACCTTCCCAACCCCTAATACCCCCATTTCAAACCTCCCAAACCCCATCCCTTTCCCCCAATGCCCACTTCATCACTCCTGATTTGCAACCCACTTCACCCAATCCCCTTCCAACCCCATCCCACCCTGAGGGCTGTAGAATCAAGTAATTTTGGGATGGGATTGAGTTGTTTTTGGCGGCATTGAGTGGTTTTGAGGTGATAGACCAAACTTTGTTTTTTCTTTAAGGGCCAAGAAATGGAGAAAACTCCAACATCCGCCAATTCCCCAAAATGACCAAATCCTCCCAAGTATCTTCAGGAATCCCAGATTCTCTTGAAACACTAGTAAAAAGTGAGACTTTAGATACCTTTGATGAATTTGTTGACTTTTTACCCCATTTTGTCTGTCTGAAAAGGAATAAAGGTCAATCTAAAGACTTTTAGAGACCAACAAAGGAAAAGACCACCCGTCCAGTGTCTTCCCAGTGCAGATCTCTGGGACTGTGGGTTGCCCGGACTCTGCCCAATGTGGGTCCTCGGATGAAGGGTGAAGTTGGAGCAGCTCACGAAGCTCTTCCCGCAATTCAGGCACTCACAGGGCTTCCCTGACCAGTGGTTCCATTGGTGTCTGTTAAAGTGAGAGCTCCTGAACAAGCTCTTCCCACAAACGAGACACTTGTAGAGCCATTCCCTGGTGTGGATCCTATGGTGGCAGATCAGGTGGGAGCTCTGGCTGAAGCTCATCCCACATTCCCCACACTCGTGGGGCCTCTCCACTGTGTGGATGTGCTAATGCAGGAGGAGATGAGAGCTGGATTGAAACCTCAGGACACTCATAGAGCTTCTCTCTCTTGTGGATGTGCCAGTGCCTCATGAGGTGGAAATTGCACTTGAAGCCCTTCCTGCAGTCGGGGCAGTGGAAGGGCTTCTTTTCTGTGTGAATCTGCTGGTGCATGAGGAGATGGGAGCTGCTCTGAAACAGCTGCTCTGAAGCTGTTCCCACACTTGGAACACCTATAGGGCCTCTCCCCAGTGTGGATCATTTGGTGTATGACAAGCTGCAGCCTCTGGTTGAAGCCTTTCGCACATTCCCCACACTTGTATGGCCTTTCCACAGCGTGGATGTTCTGGTGGCGGATCAAGCTGGAATGCTGGCTGAAGCTCTTCCCACATTGCTCACACTCGTAGGGCTGTTCCCTGGTATGGATCCGCTGGTGGCGGATCAAGATGAAGCTTTTGCTAAAGGTCATTCCACATTCTCCACACTTGTAGAGCCTCTCCCCAGTGTAGATGCGCTGGTGCCGGATGAGGTGGAAATTGCACTTGAAGCCCTTCCCACAGTCTGGGCAGCGGAAGAGCCTCTCGTCTGTGTGAATCTGCTGATGTGAGAGGAGATGGGAGCTAGTGTGAAACCTCTTCCCACACTCATGACGCTCATAGGGGCTCTCTCCTGTGTGGGTGCGCTGGTGGGTAAAATGGTGTGAGCTGCAGCTCAGACCCTTCTATACACTCATAGGGCCATTCCCCAGTATGGATTGTCTGATGCTGGATCAGGACAAGGATCTGGCTGAAACTCTTCCCACACTCCAAGCACTTGTGTGGCTTCTCGCCATCACCAAGCTGTGCATGGACAACCAGCTCAGAGCCCTGGCTGAAACTGTCCATCTTCCTGGCACAGGGTGGGTCTTTCCTCCTCAGAGCACCCTGGGATAGGTTTGAAGCTTGTCCTTGCATGGGATCTTCAAGGCTTTTCCTCCCTGATGGATTCCTGCCTCATGGAGCTGCTCAAAATTGCCTCTTCCACAAGCTTCTGCCATGAGGATTTTTGCTCCCTGGTCTCTGTCCTCAGCTCCTTGTCTGTGGGAGGAAGGACAAGGAGAGGATGAGATTTGCTTCCTTGCCAGAGGGAAGGGGAAGGAAATCCCTTCAGTGCATCCCTCGCAGGACAATGTTGGCAGTGGGGTTGTCCTGCAGCCAGGGGCCATGCTGGGCTGGGAGATGGAGCAGGAGAGAGGGAGAAAGGGGCACTGACTTCCTCCTCACCTGCCTGGTTGTCCCAGGGCATCTTCCTGTTCTTTGCAGACTAAACTAAAAAAATAAAAATTAAACTGGAAATCCAATAGTAAAAAAACCCCCACACGGCCAGAGTCAGAATACAATCTGACACCTGATTAGTCAGGGTGTTGGTAGCAGTCCAATCAAATCATGGCTGCAGTCCTCCTGGAGTGACAGATGTGGTTTTCTTGAAGCAATGCTCCTTTGGAAGGTTGTAGTTTTCCTCTGAAGGTGGTGTAGATGGGTCTGGTCTTCCTCTGGAAATCCAGTGGAAACAGGCTACATCTGGTGTGTTAAATCTCATATTATATCCAGGCAGAAATGCTTGGCTCCTCCCTCTGGGTGGAGCATCTCCCAATGGGATGATGAAATTTTATCAGTCATGCAGTGAGACTCAAGGGCCCATTAACAGAAGATATGCCCCTGGAGGGAGGATGGGTTGTAAAAGAGATAAAGAAATCTGCCCCACCTGGTTTTAACAGCTGGCCCATTAACAGAAGATATCACCCAGGAGTTATGCGAAATGGATCATGGAACAGTTCTCCCTTGGGACCTCTGGTTGGTTTGTTTTCAAACTGACACACTCGGGAGAAGTGGGACCTTGTTGGGAACAACTGTGAGTAGGTTGGAGTGGCTGGTCTACACTGTGGGCAACTGGGCATGACTGGAAGCATGCTGGGATAGACTGGGATCATACTAAGAGAGACTGGGACTATGCTAAGGGCAACTGGGAGAACTGGGAACACTCTGCGTAAAAGTGGGAGCAATCGGCAGTAACTGGGACCATGCCTGGGGCAAACTAGCAAGCCCAACCCCCACCACGAGGGTACCTGCATCTCCTGCCCGCGCTGGGACTCTGCTGCCATGGGGACCCCCCTAAAACACCTTCTGGGGACCTCCTGATGTCCCCTTGTGGGGCATTGTGGGCTTGGCTTTGGAGCCCTGCAAGCTCCAAACATCCCCCCAAAAAACCCCTAACTCAGGGGCACCTCCGGGATATTTGGTTCAAACTCTCCCTCCCCAGGCAACTGCGGGATCAAGGCAAATGGTCCTTGGGGGCTGCAATTTCGGGGGGCACTAGAGCCACCCGGTCCCTCCTGTTCTGTTCTTCCTCCCGCTTCCCACTGCTGTTCTGCCTCTTCCTCCCTACACCTCCCGCTTTCCCTGGACATCTCACAGTCAACGAGAGGAGCAGGAATGGAGCTGGGAGAGGTCAGAATGCTTCAGGGGAACTTGTACCTTGAAACGACATTACTATGAGTGACTGGTTTTCACTGGGATCATACTGGGTTCATACTGGGAGCAGCTGGGCCGATGCTGAAGGAGAGTGCAATCACACTGAGGGAGAATGGGATTATATTGGATTCATACTGGAAGACAGGAGCCTGCATGGGACAATTTAGGCAATGTTGGGAGAAATTTGAATATACTGAGAGTGACTGGGATCATGCTGAGAGTGACCAGGAACAGCTGTGACCCACAGGGACCATGCTAGAAGCAACAGGGAAGGACTGGGAGTGACTGGGTGCATGCTGGGTTTGACTGAGATCATACTGGCATTGAGTGTAACTACACTGAGGCTGACTGGGAGTGGTTGTGATGAAATAGGATGGTGCTGGAAGGAACTGGGAGGGACTCGGAGAGACTGGAACTGACTGGAACAAAAGTGAGGGTGGAAGGGAGGAACAGGAACCATGTGGGGTGCAACTAGTTCATACTGGCAGTGACTGGGACCATACTGGGCTCATCTTTGGATCATATTTGGAGTGACTGGACTAATACTGGGCGTATATGAGAGTGACTGGGAGCATATAATGCACATCAATCCCCACACTGGGGGTGACTGGAGCAACTAGGAGCACCCTGGCAGCAAATGGCAACATATTGTGACGGATGAGGTTGATCTAGCTGAGGCAACTGGGACCATACCGGGAATGCTGGCATCTGACTAGGATCAAACTGGAGGTTACTGGACTCTTATTTTTGTTGAAAGGGAGCAAATGAGATCACACTTTGGGGTGCTGGGAGCAACTCTCCATGCTCTCATGAGACCCTGCTGCGTCACAATGGACCCTGGACCCCTGGTTCTGCAGTGTAAGAATGCCCCCATGCCCCAGGGGACTCACAGTGTCACTGTCGTGCCCTTGGTTCGATAACTCCCTGCAGTGCTGCAATGGTCCTTAAGTTAGATGAGGCCTCAAAGTGTCATCATGGTGTCCATGATGTGCTGTGCCCGGGCTGGCTGCAGGCAGTGCCCCAGCCCTGCTGGGCTGGGAGAAGAGCTGCTCATCAAGAGAAATGTGGTTTTTAAGCTCTTCTTGGTTGCCAGGAGCTGCCTCTGTGCCAGGAGCCCAGCCCAGCTCAGCAGCACAGACACAGCACAAGGACTTTAACGACCCTCTTGGGGCTTGTGCTGAGGCCCTGAACATCAGTCCCTTGGAGGGAGCTGAAGAAACCTCTCAAGAGCTCCAAGTCAGAATCCAACTCCAAAGTTTCCTGAAGTTTTAATGGGTCACACTGAGGGGCACGACAGAGAAAGTGTCCCCACTCCCTTGGCAGAGCAGAGGACTGCAGGCAGTGATGACAGGTGAGGACAAAGAGAAGCCAAGTCCTGGTGTTCTGGGGCACAGCAGTCTCTGTGCCACCAAGGGCTGTGAGGAGACACCTTGTCCTGAGGCCCTGGGGCCTCCTGGCACAGCCCCAGCAAGGCTGGGCACTGTCAGCCCCTTGTCCTGCCCTCAGCATCCCCCTCCCATGGCAGTGGCCTCAAGGATGTGCTGGAAGGAGTCCCTGGGGAGCTTTGGTCAGGAATGGCCCTGGGGGACTGCTTAAGGGACTGCAGGTTTTTCAGAGGACTTTGGGTTTTACTTTTGCCTTGGAGTCTCTGAGTGATCTCTGCAATCCTGGCCTCCAATTATCTGTTTTAATTAGCCCCTTGAGAGGCTTTGTCAGGAACAACACTCAGTGGGGCTCATTAGTGCTTTAAAAGTTTTTTTAAAGGAACTTGGTGTTTCCTCTTTAAGGGTGACACTGTGAGAGTTTTGTGAAATGATTGCCACATGATTATTGTTTACTTTAACAAGTCCCTTGGGATTCCTAGTCAGTAAAAAACAGTCCATGCGTCTCATTAGTCCTTCAGGCTAATCAAGGTTTAATAAAGAACTTTTTTTTGTCTCAGAATATAAGATGTTCATGGAATCATGGTTTCCAATTATCTGCTTTAATGAGTTTCTTGAGATTCTCAGCCGGTAACAACACTCAGTGGGGCTAATCAATGCTTCAAGGTACTCAGAGTAATTTAAGTACTCCTTTGTGCCACTGAGTCTCTGAGAGGTTTTTGTGCAATCCTAGACTGCAGTTCTCTCTTCCGAGGACTCCATGAGGAGCCTGTGTTAGGGATAGACCTCAGTGTTGTGGATGGACCTCAGTGGAACCCACTAATGCTTCCGGACACTTTGGGTCTCTCTCTGACTTGGACTCCCTTGTGATCTCCCCTCCTCTCAGGCCCTGAGGTTCCAGGGCTCAGCACCAAATGCACCATGGGGCTCATTAGGATAAGGCAAGTCCTGACAAAATGTGGATGTGCCTTGATTTCCTTCTGGTCTGCTGCAGTTCAGTAGGAAGTCTTTTTTCTAGAGTTGTGGAGAAATATTTCAAAGGGCTTCTAAGAAATCCACATTCCTATTTTCAAGGGTGTATTTTATTTCTGTTTTCATTACAAAGGAAGTGGTTGCGGGGTGTCTCCCAAGGAGGTCTGGCCTGGTTAGAGAGGCTGTGCCTTGAGATCTGACCCAGTGCAGACAACCGTGCTCCCCATTCCCCAAACCCATCCTGTCTCTCCTCACTCACCTCGGACCTGCTTTGCTCAGAGAACTGGCTGCACTCACGAAAAGATGTTTTCTCCTTCTAATAGCAACCTAAAACTCCTGAGTTTCAGATAATCTGCTCAAGTGTGTTCCAAGCCCAAAGTGCCTCCAAGGAGGTTCCCCTTCCCCAAGGCAGAACCATGCACGGAATGATTTAGATACACAGGAAGTTCTGCAATAAACACAAATCCAGAGTTGGCCGAAGGCAGAATTAGACCAACTCCTGAAGGACAGACAGGCTTTGAACTCCTTGCAGCGCCCAGCTGCAGGTGGGTTGTTGGGAGGTGTGTGAGTGAGCCCAGAGTGAGGGCAAGGGAAATGCAGAGAGCCCTGGAAGTGCTTCTGTGCAGACAGGCCGTGGGGAAGGGCACTGCAGGCCTGGCCTGGGCCAGGAGTGAGGCTGGATCATCACCCCAAGCTGCCCTGGGCCCCTTGCTCAGGGCTGGTGTCAGTGGCCAGAGGCAGAGGGGATCCCTTGCTCAGGGCTGTGCCATGGCCACCTGCCCTGTGCCGCGCTGGCTGCTCAGGCGCCGCGGAACCAGAAGCAAACGCCACTGCCAGGGCCAAAGGCAGCTCGGGCAGACAGAAAGGGGCAGTGCTGGCCACTGTTTCCATGGCAGCCCTCCCAGGGACACCACACCTGGCTCACCTGTCCTGCCATTTGCCATGGAAACCCGGCTCCTTGGGAATGCAATGGTGGACAAAGGTTTGAGTAGGGCCTGTCCCAACAGAATGGAGGGTGGTGGTTTTAAATTAAAGGAAGGGAGGTTCAGATGAGGAGAGATAAGGACAATATTTCTGATGGTGAGGTTGGTGATCCAGCAGGACAGGTTCCCAGGGAGGTGGTCAATGCCCCATCCCTGGAAGCATTCCAGTCCAGCTGGGACAGGGCTCTGAACAACCTGATCTGGTGAAAGATGTCCCTGCTCATGGCAGGGGTTTGGAGGAGATGAGCACTGCAGATCTCCCATAAAAACCATTCCAGGATTGCATGGGGAGAAGGTGTGGGAATACACAAGTCTGAGAGTAAGAGAGATTTAATTAGCATAACTAGTCTGGTGAGTAGAATGCCGTGGCAAGGACAAACAGAACTTTGAGCTTATGAGAAGATGGGATTAAAACCTGCTTAAAAGAAAAGATTCAATCAAACACTACGATAAAGACGTTGTATAATGCACGAGTTGCTTGTATGATCTTCTAACCTAATTATTGTAGTAGAAATCATTAACCTCACTGTAATGGTATATAAGACTTGGAAAACCTGAGTAAAATTGAATTCTGATCATGAATCAGTCTTCCCATCTCTCCATCAGTTGCCAATAGACATGAAATGGGGAATATGAAGAAATGGGATGAGGGACATGGGGTATGTGGGATGGGGGACAAGAAATGGGGGACATGGAGAGAGGAGTTGAAGGATGTCAGTTAGGGGACAAGGGAGACATGGGGGACATAGTCTCCAGGTGTTCAAAGACTTTACGATAAGCAGACGCAAAGACAAAGCAATTTTTGAGGCATTTTTCTTATTATTAGGTCCTTACACCTGGTCAATGTCTAAATCCTGGGATAGGGATCGCAGTTGTTTGGCTTCACTGCCATCCAGTTCCACATCAGAGCTGCGATATCCCAGCACAGAGCAGCAGGGTCACCAGGGGCTCTTTCAACTGGCATCTGAAATCTTTCCACACATCTTGCAGCTCACCTGAGGACAGGGATCAGGTGATTGTCTCTGGCCCTGAGTCTTCTTCCTGTTGTGAGGGTCCTGCTTTCCTCTTCCTCCTTCACTAAGGGGTTGATGCTGATTTGGTCTTGGATTTCTTTTGTAGAGCAACTGCTTCCCCTGGTTCAGGAGTGCCCATGGTATCTGTTGCTCTGCTTTCCTTCTCCTCCCCCTGAGGACGCTGTCCAGTGACCAGCGGTGTCCCAGAAACAGCAGCCAGGGCCCTACAGGTTGCATCACGTTGCACCTCTCTGGAGCTGCTGCAGCATTTTTCCTTCACATATTTTATCATATTTTGACAGGGTCCTGTAGCTGTTCAGGGGTGAACTTCTAAGCCACTGGAGGAGAGGAGTCCTCCAAATATTGTCCATTTGGTACCCCATTCTATGCCACTCATGACTGTCCACCCATGGGGCAGATCTCTGACCTTCCTAGAAATCTCTGTCCTGACTCTAAACATGATGTGGACCACACTGGGGAGACCTGGCAGACTCAGCAGCAAGAAAAGAGTTTCCTTAACACCCAAAGGAAATTCAAAATTCTCAAAAGTTATTGTACCAGGCCTGAAGGAGGAAAAAGGGGTGAAAGGCTGGGGAAAATCATCCTCCCCTGTTCCTCCCACAGGCTGGGAACAATTATAAATGGACACCCAGAGGTAGCACCTGAGGCAAGGGCAGGAGAGCAGTCGGTACTGAAGACACATCCCAAATGACCCTCACTGCCCTTGATGTTACCACATCATAAACTGACACTCCACTGTACAGCAACAAAGCAATCCTGATCCCTCTCCCTGCTCTGAAAGAGATCCTGGAGAGGAGCACTGATGGGAATATGCACAGGGTGAGCTCCTACACCCACATGAGCAGACCAAACAACATTGTGTGCAGGAGCTCTGTCCCTAATACAGCAAATGCTCAGATCAAATTTGGCTCCAGCCTGCTCTGGGCAGACCTGTTGTTATCCAGCCCATTATTCCCCACAATGGCCCCAGAAAAGTCCTCATCTACACAGCCCCTTTCCAACCACATCCTGCTCTAACTTCCCATTTGCTCTTTGTCTTTCAGTCTTCACATGTTGGTTGTGAAGCCACTTCTGCTCCAGGAGCCTGGTTGGGAAGAAATTGGCCCCATAACCTGGGGACAAGATATTAATGACAAAAATGCTCATCCCAGCAGAGACAAGACAGGGGCAGAGGAAAGGGGAGAGCCAGGCACAGGGGACAGAGCTGCAATGGGGATGGCTGGCAGGTCACTGCCACTGCAGCAGCCTGGCTGGCCCTCAGCAGACATTCTGGCCAGAAGCATTGTGAGATCACCCAGCACATCAGAGAACCCACACAGCAGGAATTCCATCCCTGGGGAGGTGAAGGAGTGAGGAGGGTGGGAGAAGCCCCACCTGGGCTCTGATTCTGGGAGCACCTCTGGTACAGGAGCTGACCAGCCCTGGCACACAGAGAGGCCAGCCGGGTTCATGGCCACACTGCTCTGCACCAGCCCTGCAACTGGGGAAAAATCTTTCCTCATCTCCAGCTGAACACCCCCTGTTTCACCCAACACCCCTTGTATTTCATCCTCTTCAAATGCTCCAGCCAAGCTTTCCCTTCCTAAACACAACCAAGTCACCATTTCTAAATTTCCCCTTCGAAAACTGTCCTTCCTGTCACCTCCTGGCAGTGGCTTCATGGCCCCTGTCACATCCAGCCCTGTCCCTGCACTGCCCCAGCTCTGCTGCCCCACAGCTGCTGGATCAGGAAGGGCAGAGCCTTTGCAGAAATGCACAGGGACTCCTCCTGGGAGGGACCTCGGGAGGTTTCCAGGCCAGGCCAAAGCACAGTCAGTGGCAAAAGGGACACAGGGAGGGACTGTTTGAGTGCTCTGCCATGGCAGGATGAGATGCAGAGCTGCAGAGACACCCAGACCATGTGGATCCCTGCAGGAGCTGATCTCCCACAGTGGCTCCCAGGCCTCTGCTGCTCACTGGTTGCTCTGGTTTGATGTTCCCTGGTGGTCACACCCAGCCCCACACACACACCAGTGTTGTGTGCACACACACCAGTCTCACCAGTGCCTAGGCCCCCAAAGGACACAGGAGCTGATGGTTTGTGCTCTCCACTCCAGGACCTGACATTTGGACATCCCTCAGTACCCAGAGCAGAGAGAGCTCCCATGTCCCAGACAGTTCTTGGCAATGGAGGGTTTAGGAAAATGCCACAGGCTGTGGGGATCAGCTGTAGGGCACTGCCAAAGTAGTGTCCTTGTTAGCACAGGAAACCCATAATCACGGAATGATTATATGTGGTGCTTTATTGAAGAGCTCTGGGAGTCGAGGTACAGACCCAAATCCAACTCCAACGAGGGCTCAAAAGTATACAGTCTTATACCCTTTCTTTATACAACTCTATGTTAATCATTAGGACTCCCATTGTTCTATTGTATACACCCAAGCATGAATTTTGGTAAATATCTTCCCTTGTGATACTCAAGATTCTGGTTTAAGGTAATAATCACATTCAGCTACCAACAATGGTTACAATTATATCATCTATCATATGATGATTAGGTATAGTTTCACGTGACCTAGTAGAGAATAGCTTTATTTCTAAGATACATAGGCCTAAGTACAAATTGTCCTAATCCTCCCTCTCCCCTGATTACCCAGGCAAAGTTATACTTGATTTGGTTAAAACAATAGCATGAAAGCAACATCCTGGTTGCAGTGAAGCTGAGGTTCTATTCCCCAGCTTTGCAGCAGCAGAAATAATTTTAATTTTAACCCTATAGACTATCAGTCAGAGGCAGTCCCAGCCATGCCATGGGGACATCCCAGGGCACCTTGGGCTGCAGTGGCACCCATCTGTCACAGGCACTCACGGGGGCTCCACGGTGACATGCCAGGAGTCCCCAGGCTGCCAAAGAGCCGGGATGTCCCAGACACTCACAGGGCTTCCTGTCATGGGCAGAGTGGGCAGCTTCAGGCCAAAGCTTCATTTCTTCATTGCAGAAACTTCCTGCTGAGTCATAAGGTGAAGAAATGACACCCATCAGCCACCATGGATCCCCAAAGCCCTCCAGGATGCCTAGAATTTTAAAATTCCATGTAAGAGAGGAGACTGGGAGGTGCAGCATCTAATGCTAGTCACAGAGTTTGTCAAAGATTTATGTGCAAATATTTGGAAAGGTGGAATTGAACCAATACACAATTTGTCCCACATAAATAACAATGAAATACATATTTCTATAAATAGGAGATATGACTGATTCTGATAAGGATTAGACAAAAAATTCATTTACATCACAGTGTAAATAAAAACAAAAGAGTTATTTACTCCATAGTATAGGAGCTATAACATTATTACATAGTGCTGTAGGAAGCAATTTTGAAGTAAACAGGGCCTTGCTGAAGCTGTTTGAGCCCATGCAGGCAGAGCCTCCTGCTCCAGCAGGAACTGCCTTTCCTGTGCCAGGACCAGGGCAGATCCCGCTGCAGGAAAAGCCCCAGGCCAGCCCCAGCACAGTGAAGGGCTCGGGCACAAGGGCAGAGTGCCGTGCTGGGAGCTGTGCCAGGGAGAGCCTGAGGCACCAAAGGCCCCTTGGCAGCAGCAGCTGCTCCCAGGCCATGGCCAGAAGCCTCCCTTGGCCACCCGGCCTGGTGGCCACCACTGCAGAGCTGCTGCTTCAGGGCTCATTTGTGCCTGGGCTCTGCCCCAGCCCACAGAGTGTCACCTCAGCCCTGACTCTGGCACAGCCGCTGTGCCTGAGCCCTGCAGAGCCTAAAGGTCACCTGTGCCCCCCTGGCTCTGGCAGCCCCTGGGGCAGGGGGAAAGGCCAGAGAAGGGGCTGGCTTTGGCTGCTGGATGTGGGCTCCAGCAGAGACAAGGAGGAGTCAAGGGAGTGGATGGAGCCCAGTGAGCAGCCCCTTGTCCCCATGCAACCCTGGGATGGTTTGGATGGGAAGAGCTCTGCAGTGCTCATCTCCTCCTCCTCTCCTGCCATGAGCAGGGACATCTTTCACCAGATCAGGTTGTTCAGAGCCCTGTCCCAGCTGGACTGGAATGTTTCCAGGGATGGGGCATTGACCACCTCCCTGGGAACCTGTCCTGCTGGATCACCAACCTCACCATCAAAAATATTCTCCTTATCCCTCCTCATCTGAACCTCCCTTCCTTTAGTTTAAAACCACCACAACCCTCTGTCCTATTGGGACAGGCCCTACTCAAACCTTTGTCCACCATTGCATTCCCAAGGAGCCGGGTTTCCATGGCAATTGGCAGGACAGGTGAGCCAGGTGTGGTGTCCCAGGGAGGGCTGCCATGGAAACAGTGGCCAGCACTGCCCCTTTCTGTCTGCCTGAGCTGCCTTTGGCCCTGGCAGTGGCGTTTGCTGCTGGTTCCGCGGCGCCTGAGCAGCCAGCGCGGCACAGGGCAGGTGGCCATGGCACAGCCCCCAGCAAGGGATCCCCTCTGCCTCTGGCCACTGACACCAGCCCTGAGCAAGGGGCCCAGGCAGTGGGCTCAGGCCACTGGCCATGGCCACAGCCCCTTGCCATGGCCCAGGGCAGCTTGGGGTGATGATCCAGCCTCACTCCTGGCCCAGGCCAGGCCTGCAGTGCCCTTCCCCACAGCCTGTCTGCACAGAAGCACTTCCAGGGCTCTCTGCATTTCCCTTGCCCTCACTCTGGGCTCACTCACACACCTCCCAACAACCCACCTGCAGCTTGGAGCTGCAAGGAGTTCAAAGCTTGTCTGTCCTTCAGGAGTTGGTCTAATTCTGCCTTCAGCCAACTCTGGATTTGTGTTTATTGCAGAACTTCCTGTGTGTCTAAATCATTCCTTGTATGGTTCTGCTTTGGGTAAGCGGAACCTCCTTGGTGGCCCCTTGGCCTTGACACCCACTTGAGGGTGGTGTCTATTTAAAATGGGGAAATTCAGAAATTTTAGTTTGCTAAATATGGAAAAAACTCACTTTTCGAGAGTGCAGCCAGTTCTCTGAGCACAGCAGGTCCGAGGTGAGTGAGGAGAGACAGGATGGGGTTGGGGAATGTGGTGCAAGGTTGTCCACACTAGGTCAGATCTCAAGGCACAGCCTCTTTCACCAGGCCAGTCCTCTTACGGAGACGCCCTGCAATCGCTTCTTCCATAATGAAAAAAGTAATAAAATGCACCCTTGAAAACAGGAATGTGGATTTCATAGATGCTCTTTGAAATATTTCTCCATAACTCTAAGAATAAAACTTCCTAATGAACTGCAGCAGACCAGAGGGAAATCAAGGAACAGCCATGGTTTGTCAGGACTTGTTTGATCGTAATGAGCCCCGTGGTGCATTTGGTGCTGAGCCCTGGAGCCTCAGGGCCTGAGAGGAGATTGCATAAACCTTTCCACTAGTCCAAGTCAGAGAAACACTCAAAATGTCTGGAAGCATTAATTGGTCCATCCACAACACAGGGTTATCATGGAGTCTTTGGAGGCCAGAACTGGAGTCCAGAATTGCAAAAAAACCTCTCAGAGACTAACTGTGGGACGGAAATTCCAAAGTACCTTCAAAAACTTGAATACCTTGAAGCATAAATGAGCCCCACTGAGTGTTGTTACTGGCTGAAAATCTCAAGGGACTCATTAAAGCAGATAATTGGAGGCCGTGATTGCATGTACATCTTACACTCAGTGTCAAAAAAAGTTCTTTAATACCTTGGTCAGCCTGTAGTATTAATGAGTGGCACATAGTGTTTTTACTGACTAAGAATCTCAAGGGACTAGTTAAATTAAATAAAAATCATGGGGCCATAATTTCACAAATCTCTCATAGATTCATTCTTAAAGAGGAAACACCAAGTTCCTTTAAAATACCTGAAGTACCCTGAAGCATTAATGAGTCCCACTGAGTGTTGTTACTGACAAAGCCTCTCAAGGGACTAATTAAAGCAGATAATTGGAGGCCAGGATTGCAGAGACCTCTCAGAGACTCCAAGGCAAAAGTAAAACTCAAAGTCCTTTGAAGAACCTGCAGTCCCTGGGAGCATTAAGGAGCCCCCCAGGGCCATTCCTGACCAAGGCTCCCCAGGGACTCCTTCCAGCACATCCTTGAGGCCACTGCCATGGGAGGGGGATGCTGAGGGCAGGACAAGGGGCTGACAGTGCCCAGCCTTGCTGGGGCTGTGCCAGGAGGCCCCAGGGCCTCAGGACAAGGTGTCTCCTCACAGCCCTTGGTGGCACAGAGGCTGCTGTGCCCCAGGACACCAGGACTTGGCTTCTCTTTGTCCCCACCTGTCATCACTGCCTGCAGTTCTCTGCTCTGCCTGGGGCCTGGGGACACTTTCTCTGTCGTGTCCCTCAGTGGGACTCATTAAAACTTCAGGAAACTTTGGAGTTGGATTCTGACTTGGAGCTCTGGAGAGGTTTCTTCATCTCCCTCTGAGGGACTGATGTTCAGGGCCTCAGCACAAGCCCCGAGAGGCTCATTAAAGTCCTTGTGCTGTGTCTGTGCTGCTGAGCTGGGCTGGGCTCCTGGCACAGAGGCAGCTCCTGGCAACCAAGAAGAGCTTAAAAACACATTTCTCTTGCTGAGCAGCTCTTCTCCCAGCCCAGCAGGGCTGGGGCACTGCCTGCAGCCAGCCCGGGCACAGCACACAGGCACAGAGAGCTTCAATCACTCAGGGCTGGGAAGGGGCTGAGAAGTGACTGCGGGAGAATCACTGCCAGCCCTTGGCACAGGAACCTCTGGCTGCAGGACAATGCAGCTGCAGCTCCTGCAGTCATCTCCTACAGCTGGAACATGCCAATGCCTACAGACTCTGTGAGTACATTCTCTGATTGTGTCTGTGTGGAGCAGCACAGGGGTGCCCAGGGCTGTTCCTGCAGAGCAGGTCCTGCAGCCCAGGGCGCTGTGCTGGGGCAGGGACTCTGCTGCCTGCCAGGGACAGCTTCAGCCAGCCCTGGGGGCTGCTCCAGCACTGGGGGACAGGATCTGGGTGGAAGGAGACAGCTGGTCAGGCTTGGAAGTGTTCTCCTTGTGTGGTGAGGATGCTGCATTGTTCAGGATTGCTCCCAGCATGACATGTAACTGTAAAACATTTCCAAGTAGCTTATCTAGGGAGCACAATGAGGCTGGGGCTATATAAAATTTAAAAATTCTGCTTATTTAATCTAGAGCTCTGTGTTGACTGGATGGGAAATTGCATATAGACATCACTCTCAGTTCAGATTGAGATAAAAGAACTAGACAGTGTTCTCCCAGACCTGTACTAACCCAGGCAATGACACAATCAGCAGAGGGTCCCTTGCAGCGCATGCATTACTGTTGCTTTTCCAGCCTCCTCAGGGTTGCTGTGACATTGCCATCAGAGCCTGCAGAGCCAGAGCTGCCCCTGGGCAGTGCCTGAGCTGGGAGGGGTCTGCAGGGCAGAGCTGAGCCCCCAGGGCTGGGCTGGGCTCTGGCAGCACTGGCAGGGCCCAGCCCTGGGCACAGGGAAGCAGCTGCAGGCAGGGACAGCTCCAGGCAGCAGAGCCCTGGGCAGGCAGTGGGGGGAAAGTGCCACCAAGCTGTGCTGGGATATTGAAAGTCCTCTCCAAACTGAACTATTCCATGATTACTGTTTTTACAGATCCCCATGCCAAGACACTGCAAATGTCCAACAGCAGCTCCATCAGCCACTTCCTCCTGCTGGCACTGGCAGACAGGCGGCAGCTGCAGCTCCTGCACTTCTGCCTCTTCCTGGGCATCTCCCTGGCTGCCCTCCTGGGCAACGGCCTCGTCATCGCTGCCGTCGCCTGCGGCCACCACCTGCACAGCCCCATGTTCTTCTTCCTGCTCAACCTGGCCCTCAGCGACCTGGGCTGCATCTGCACCACTGTCCCCAAAGCCATGCACAATTCCCTCTGGGACACCAGGGACATCTCCTATGCAGGATGTGCTGCTCAGCTCTTTTTCTTTATGTTCTTCATGTCAGCAGAGTATTTCCTCCTGACCATCATGTGCTACGACCGCTACGTGTCCATCTGCAAACCCCTGCACTACGGGACCCTCCTGGGCAGCAGAGCTTGTGCCCACATGGCAGCAGCTGCCTGGGCCAGTGCCTTTCTCAATGCTCTCATGCACACGGCCAATACATTTTCCCTGCCCCTGTGCCATGGCAATGCCCTGGGCCAGTTCTTCTGTGAAATCCCACACATCCTCAAGCTCTCCTGCTCCAAATCCTACTCAGGGAACTTGGGCTCATTGCTGTTAGTGCCTGTTTAGGCATTTGGCTGTTTTGTGTTCATTGTTTTCTCCTATGTGCAGATCTTCAGGGCCGTGCTGAGGATCCCCTCTGAGCAGGGACGGCACAAAGCCTTTTCCACCTGCCTCCCTCACCTGGCCGTGGTCTCCCTGTACCTCAGCACTGCCATGTTTGCCTACCTGAAGCCCCTCTCCATCTCCTCCCCATCACTGGATCTGGCCCTGTCAGTTCTGTACTTGGTGGTGCCTCCAGCCCTGAACCCCCTCATCTACAGCCTGAGGAACCAGGAGCTCAAGGCTGCAGTGTGCAGACTGATCACTGGATGGTTTCAGGAACATTAAACTGCTGGCCAAATTTTGCAAAGCCCTTGTAATAAAAGCCATCTTTGATACTTCTTGTTTGTCTGGTAGTGGTTGTTTTTCTTTCTTTTATATTTTTTAAACTTTTCCAGAAACAAATGGCATTGTTTGTGCCTGTTTTGGTTTAAGGTAAATTTGGGAGGAAATTTTTGAATGGGTTTTTTTTGGAGGGAAAATGGTTTTTTTTTGTTTGGTGGTTTTTTTTTTTTTTTTTGTTTTGTTTTGTTTTGTTTTGTTTGGATTTTTTTTTGGTTTTTTTTTTTTTTTGTCTGTGAAAAGATTTTTCTGGAGAAACATGAAGAAAAATACTTATTTGAGAAAATATTTGCAAGCATAATGAATGTGTAATATGAAATAAAATAAAAAAAAAATTTGCTGGTTTGAAAGAGGGCGAAAACTAGAGTGTTATTGCCATAGTTAATTTAATTTTTTACTTTTTTATTAAGTTTAGTTGTTTGGTGCTGGAAAATGTTGAGGTTCAGGCCTGGTTGTCGGGTGGGCGTTAGATTTTGGTGGGTTTTTTGGTTATTTTAGTATAGAGTAGATTTAAATAGTTGTTAAGAAAAGAAAAAAAAAAACTAGTTTCGAAATCTTTTTTTCTAGTTAGCTAGATTGATTAAAAATAAAAAAAAACACCTTTTTTTTGTTTTTGTTTGTGCATATGATGAATATACGTAGTTTTTAAGAAGAAGAAAATAATGCAGAGAACACTGTTTTTCAAAACAAACTGCATTTTTCTTTTTTGTTTGTTTTACTTTTAGAATTAGTTTTAAAGGTACAAAATACATAGCACATACAGAACAGATGATTGGGGATACAAGTATTATAGTCACTTTAGGACATTCTACTCTTTATTATTATATCGTTAACTTACTGAAACTAATTGAATTCTAACTTTAGAAACACATAAATTATATATGCATATTGCTATATAAAAACATTATATATATATGGAGATAATGGTAGTGACATTCAATAAAAACTGATATATACAATGGTTTTTACTTAACAATTAGATTTTTTTGAGGTACACATTGTGGGGGTGGTTTTTTTGCATTATGTATAATGCATAATTTGGTTTTTGAGTAAAGACAATTTAATGGATGGGTTTGTTTGTACTTGAGGCAGAATTGATTTAAATTGGTTTTTTTAAACAATTTTTTAATATGTATTACAGGGATTTTATTTACTGTATGCAGGAGTTCAGACTGGGAAGGGGTTTTTTTGTTGACAAAACTCAGTCTGTTAATTAATTATGTGTTTTTGTTAGATGTTGCTTTTAATTTTTGAAAAAGATTTGTTTAATGTTTTTAAGGTGGTTTCTAACAGTTTATTGTATTTGTTACTTTCCCGGCAGCTGGTGTATGGTAGGGGATATGGTATATTTATTTAATGTTATGTTTCCTAACCCACGTGTTGGTAAGGCTATTTTTGAAATGAGTTTTATTGTCTGATTTAATTTTTTAGAGGTGCTATGTTTTTAAAGAATTTGCTTTTAAGGCTTAGAATGGTGTTACCGGCTGTAGCATGAGGTAGAGGATAGGTTTTTAGTTATTTGTTGTGGTTTTTATTACTGCGAGTACACAGTGTTTATTTTGGTGTGTTTGGGGCAGTGTAATGTAATTAATTTGCTAGGGTTTTATACTTATATTTGGATTATTGTTTACTATACTACAGGAGCTTTATTTGCTTGGCTTGTTTGATTGTAGTACATGTGTTATAGTTATGGTAACTTGAGAAATACTGTTTATGATTAGATTATGTTTTGGTTTTGTGTTTATTTATAGAGGTATTTTTGCTTTGATGCCTTGAGGCATCATGAACTTATTGATTTAGGAATAACTTCTTTTGTGTTCCTAATTTAACTTTGTTTTTGATACTTTAATTTTTGTAGTTTGATTTATTTGTTCATTGCTTTGGTGCTTTTATATTAGTTTTATTTTTGAGAATATGGGTACTTAAATGGAGGATTTTATAGGTAGGTTTTATTTTAGTAGCAATAGTTTTTATTTATTAGCAGCTTAGATTTTTTTTTTTTTTTTTGCTTCTAGTTGGGGTATTTTTACTTTACTTTTTGAATTATTATAATAGAGTATTGGCTACTATTTATTAATTAGTGTAGAGGTAGAGCTTTGGCTATTTTATTTTTAGGGTTTAGGGTTAATTGAACAGTTTTGAGCTTAGTAAGTTGACTTTTTTTTTATTTTTCAATATCTTGTGCTATTTGTTGTGTGAGATTTTGTACAGCTGTTTTTTACTTTTGGTTTATTTTTATGATGCAACACAAATTGTCAGTGAAAACAGTATAGTGTGGGGTTGGCTTTTTTTTGCTGGTAGTTGGTTGTATGGAGGAGTTTTTTAGTATGTGTTATTTGTTTTGATTTTTTTATTTGTGAGACTGATGTTTTTACTTTTTGTTAGTTTGTAATTATTTTCAAAATTTTAGGGTGATGTAGTTTTTAATTAAAAACTCTGTGCTGTGTGAAGAGAGTAATTTATTTACTTAATGTGGCATTGTGGTATGGTGGGTAGAGGAAAATTTGCTTTAAATATTTACTTTAGCACTGGTAGTTGGGGTGCTAGGAAGAATTGTGCTTTAGTGTTTATTCTTTTTGAAGCAGTTTGGATGTTTTTATAGGCTGCTAAAATTTCTTTCCCTGTTGGAGTGTGGTTGGTTTTAGACTTTTGCTTGTTTTGACTTCAGAATTTTAGTGTCTGGCTTTGAGCCTCCCCAGGCATTTTTTGTTCAAGGTCTTAGGGCAGACTCTGGCTCCTGGCTGCGGAGTAGAGTATGTTTTTTACATTTGGGTTTGTTTTGATTGGGCTAAGGGCTGTGGTGTGAGCAATTTTTTGTTTGATTTGGGCAAAGGTGTGTTGCTGTTAAGGGTTTTATTGGAAAGTGGTTTTTTTGTGGGTAACCAGGTAGAGAGGGTCTTACAATTTGGTTGTACTTAGGAATGTGTATTTTTTAAAAGCTTATGGCGCTTAGGAAAGCTTGTGGGGTTTTTTGTTGGTTGGTGGAGACATTGCTGTGATTTTGTTGATGACATTAGTGCGAATTTGACTGCTGTCTATTTTTTTACTGAAGTTTTAGAAACTGGATTTTTTGAGCAGGTTATTTAACTTTGTGAGCTTTTTTTGATAGCAAAACTAGTATTTAGGAGAATCTGGATGATTTTTTTTTCAAATACTTTAGCTGCAGTGTTTTTTTATATAATGATGTTATTGCTGTACTGCAGATGTTTTGGAGTTTTATTTTTTTTTAGTGCAGTTTGGATCAGTTTCTGGTAGATGGTAGGACTGTGCCTTTTATTTTTGAGGGCAGTTGGCTTTAAATGCACTGCACACCCCTTTACATGAAGGCAAACTGAGGCCTGCATTTTGCTGCCAGAGGAATGGAGAAAAATGCATTGGCAATGTTAATAGTGACATACTACTTTGCTGTTTTGGACTTGAGCTTCTATTGGAGTTTTACCATGTCTGGAACAGCAGCATTCAGTGGTGGAGTTACTTTATTTAAGGCCCGATAGTCTACAGTTGGTTTTTATTTTTTTTCAGATTTGCACACAGGCTAGATGGGGCTGTTGAAGGGTGAGTGGGTTTTGTTGACCACTTCTTGGCTTTTTAGCTTACGGATTATTTTGTGGATGGGAATTACAGCATTTTGAGTTGTTCTGTACTGTCGGCGATGCACTGTTGAAGTGGCAATTGGTACCTGTTGTTTTTCCCTCTTCAGAAGTCTTACAGCAGATGGGTGTTGTTAATAGTTCAGGCAAGGTGTTCAATTGCTTCATCCTTGTAACTTGTTTTTACAGCTGTTATTTTAAACGCTTATCTGAGGCTTTTGGGAGTTTTGAAATATTTGTTTTGGAAGAAGTTTATGCTCAAAATGCATAGGGTTTTTGGGCTAGTCACAATAGGGTACCTTTTAAATTTATTCTCTGTTAGACAAACGTTAGTGTGTACTAAAGTAAAATTTTGTGATTTTTTGTTACACTAGCAATAGAAACAGATTCTTCCCCGATATATTTTGATGGGAGTATTGTGCCCTGTGCACTAGTGTTAACTAAGGTTTTATATTTTTGTGATTCTAATGGTCCAGGCTAATGAGCTTACATAGTTAAAAAACACAGGGTTTTTTACCTTTTACTTGGCTAGAGGTAGAGTCTCTTTAAGTTTGGTTATCTGTTTTTCCCTGGGTAACTGGAATTATTTAATTTTTTAGTAGAATTCTTTTTTTGAGTATCGGTGTTTAACAATTTACACAGCTGTTGTGTCAGATCATCAGTAGATTTTTTCTATTTTTTGTATTTTTTTTTTCAGCTACACAGGAGGGACTACAGGTTATTTTGTGGAATGCTTTTTTTTTTTTTTTTTTTTTTTTTTTTTTTTTTTGTGTGTGTGTGTTTTTTGGGTTTTTTGTTTGTTTGTTTGTTTGTTTTGTTTTGTTTTGTTTTGTTTTTAATATATTTGGGGAATGTTTGTGTTTGCTACCAGAACCTCTGATTTATACTGCTGAGATCTGTAAAATATTTTTTTTAATTTTTTGTGGTTTTTTTTAATTTTGTTTTTTTAATGTTTGCATATGTGTTTTTAGAGCTGCAATTCTTGCATGTATTGAACTATGCACGGCATCTGCATGGTTTTGGAGCTTCTTGCCTACATTTAGCACAGGGGTTTTTGTATTATTTTGCTTTATTATTGCTAAAGCAGAAGAGTACTTTTGTGGCTTAAGTTGTACAAGTTTTTGCCACATCATGAATGTACATGATACCAAGTCTGGAGTTTTTGTGTTTAGGTTATTTCAGAAGACAATCTCTGCTACTGCTGGTTTTATTAGCATTTAATTTTTTCTTTTATGGTTTTTATTGGGTTTGCTGTATATAGAAATTGTCTGCACACAGTTATTTTTGTGCTACACTTTTTAGGACCCATTCCCAGAGATTGCAAGGGGTGGCCTCCCTCATTATTTTTTGGTTGATAACTGGATTATGTGACAGGGATTTTAAATGCGTTGTCTCAGTGCTGTCTAGCATTGTAGCTTTGCTTGCAGCATTTCAAAGATGGATTAACTAACTAATTATAGATTCACCTGGTCATCAAGTGTAACTTTTTTTAGGCTTTGAAGCTCTTTCAGGGAAAAAGATTTAATAGTGGTTTTTGATTTTGTGCCAGATGATTGTGCTTTTGGTTTTATGTTAGTGGATTGAGCTCCTGATGATGTGCTAGTTGGTTGGCCTATTGATTTCGTGTTAGTTGGTTGTGCTTTTAGTCTTTATGCTAGTTGGTTGTGCATTTGATTTTGTGTTATTTGTTCGTCTTCTGATCAGGCAGAAGTTGCTTTGGCATTCTGTTGGGTGTTGGTTGGTTTGGGTGTGATTGGGTGTTAGTTGGTTGGGCTTCTGATTGGGTGCTGTTGGAGGCATTGAGGGGTTTTTACTTGCATTTTTGTTTACTGGTTGATTTGTTTTGTATGTGCGCTTCTTTGCTGGGGCCACTGCCAGTGTCTTAGACTCACTGTCTGCTTTAGCTGCTGTTTTAGGCTTATTGTCTGGTTCAGCTGCTGTCTTAGGCTCCCTATCTGGTGTAGCTGTTGACTGAAGTTTACTGTCTGGTTTAGCTGCTGATTTCGGCTTCCTGTCTGGTTCAGCTGCTGTCTGAGTGACTGGGGTAGCTGCTGATTTATCTCCCTGCCCCCCTGCCTCTATCTGCTGCTTTGCTGTATTTAGCACTGTGTGATAAGGATATGCTAGGACCCAATTTATTGTAATTTTTTAAAAAATCATTCTGGTATTTTTTAAGTATTTTTTAATTTCAGTTGGGTTCTGAATGTCTTTACATGGAAAATTTTAGGTTATAGGGTCAGAAAATTCGTTTAGGGTTTGTCCCACATCCTCCCATTCTCCACAGTGTTTAGGATTTTCCCCACCTGGGCCTACTTCTGGGTCTACTTCTGGGTCAGGAGTTTTATCAGCCCCTCTGGAAATTTTAGACTTCACTGTAGAGAAGTTGCAAACTATATAGAGGAAGCTCACTGTTGAAATACTAGAAAGGCGGGTTTTTTTTTAATATTTAGTGAATACTGAACATTCCCCGAAAGTGAGGTAACTGATTCAAAAGATAAGAGGGACAGGAAAGACTGAAAAGCTTTATTTTTTATTTTTCCTCTAACAAACTGGGTGTAATAATTATAAATCTCTAAAACATGCTACTGGAACTAGGTCGCAGGGTAGGACGAAGCAACTATTAACTAAACATACTTGGCACAAACTCCAGTATTTGTATAAACTTTTTATAAATTATGATCACTGAGCTCAACAAAATAGCAATTCTAATCTGTGCACTTCTCGTGTAAAAGCTATGTGTTAGGGACAACATTGGAGCTATTTGTGAATAAGAAGACAAACTTAGGGACTGGAAAGGTATTAAAACCTCAAAAAAAAGCCAAGGGAACAGAAACACAAAGGATTCTATTTTAAGAGTCATCAGGAATTCAAGGAGTAACACGGCTACTTTATTCCTACACAAAGTACAGCTAAAATGAAATCAATAATTAATACAAGTTTTTTCCACTATCTCACACCCCATGCTGGGCAACAATAAAAACGTATTGTCTTGGTTTAGGGCAAATTTGGGAGGAAACTTCTGAATGGGATTCCTCTGGACAGAAAACCCTAATGGTCCTTCCTCCCAGCCGGTCTGGGAAAAGAACATTCTTGGAAAACAGTGGAAAACACTATTTATTTGACAAACAAAATACCCACAATCATAAGGAATGAATAATATGTAATGAAACAATAAAACTTCTCACTGCTTCGAAGAAAGATGGCAAAACTGAGAGTCATTGCCAGGAGTTAGCTCAGCTCTCTCAGTCCCTTATCAGCCTCAGTCCCTTTGGCGCTGGAAAATGCCGAGGTCCAGGCCCCAGGTGGGCCACGAGCACAAGATCTCGGTGCTCCTCTGGGTTTTTCAGTCCAGAGCAGATTTCAACAATCATAAGAAAAAGGAAAAAAAACAACCACAAAAACAAACAAACAAACAAACAAAAACAAAAACAAAAAACCCCAACAACAGTTCAGGAAGCTTCTTTGCCTCAGCTAGCTAGACTAACTAAAAGGAAAAAAAAAAAAAAACAAACCTCTCTCTGGCTGCCGTTTGTGCGTCTGAAGAACACACACAGTCCCGAGGAAAAAGAAAAAATGCAGAGGAGTGAACACTGTTTTTCTAAACAAACTACAAGCTCCTTCTTTCTCTGCTTCACTCTCAGAACCAGTCTTAACGGCACAGAACACACAGCACACACAGAACAGACGACTGGGGATAGAAGCATCAGTCACTCTAGGAGAGTGCCATTTCTCATCTTGTTTCTCTCCACCTTCCCTGTGGCCACAGACTGTGTCAATGAGGGGCTGTGCTCTTGGTGGCTTTAAAGGAACTCAAGGATCTCCCAGCCAAGTTTTCTGCAGAGATGCCCCTTTTGTTCCCTTCTCTGCAGCTGCAGCAGCAATGTCTGTGTGCAGAGCTGGGGGCAGATCAGGGCTGGCACAGCAGCTGTGGCCAGGAGCAGCAGCCCTTGGTGTTGGCAGTGCTGCTCCCGTGGCCCTGCCCCGCTGCCCTCCTGGCCCTGGTGTTGCTGTAGGGCCTGAGTGCTCTCGGGGCCGGGCACAGGGCTGGGGGTGGCAGTGCCGGGGCTGCAGCAGGGACAGGCCATGGGCACTGCTGGGGCAGCGCTGACGCCTCAGGGCAGGGCCTGGGGGCTCCAGCCTCCTTGCCCAGGCTCTCTCCAGAACACGCCCAGGCCAATGCCCAGCACAGAAAAGCCCCGTGAGCAGCCCCAGGCTGGCCGTGGGCAGGCTGGGGGCAAACAGCATGGCTGGGGCTCTGCAAGGTCCCTGGGGGAGACGGGAAGGAGCAGCAGAGCAGGGCCTGATCCATCCCCACTGCGCTGGACACCCCAGGGCAGCGTCCCAGAGCGTCCTCATGCACCTGCCAACAACATCCCCCTCTGCAGCCCTGGCCTCTCCCCCAGCTCACACAGGGGCCCCATCCTTGCAGGCACAGACACGGCAGCACTGGCTCAGGAGCCCCTGTTTGCACTGCCCAGAGCAGGCCTGAGCACCCCCATGGTGTTGGTGTGGGGAGATGAACCTGAGGGAGCACAAATGCCATCAGCCCCTGGGGCCAGGAAGGGCTGGGGGACAGGAGGGAAACCACTCAGCTTTGTCGTGGCCTCTGCAGTCAGCCAGAGAGTTTGTTCTCATCAGCTGTGAGTTTCCTGTGCCACTGCAGACACTGTTGCTCAGAGCCAGGGCTGCCTGGCAGCCATCCCTGAATTGCCCAGAGCATTTCTTTTGCTTCATCTTGGCATTTCTTACTTCTTCCTGCAAAAAATTTCTTCTGATTGCCCACCCCTGTTCCTTCCATGCAAACAGCCCATCTTTGCTTGCTCTTTCCTCTCTGGCCTCACTCCCAATTTCAGTTCCTGAGTTGGCACCATGGGAACATCCTTGGGGAGCAGGATCATCCTCCAAGTGCTTCAGGAATTGTCTGCAGGCTCCTGCAGTGCCTGGTGCTGCTCCTTGCCAGAGGCACCACAGCCCAGGGGGGCACATCTGGGCTGCTGTGTCTGGCTGTGGGGCTCCCTGCTCTGGGCCATGAGGAGGAGCTGCAGAGGCTCTGCAGGACTGACAGGATGGGCTTTGGGGCTGTGAGGAGAAGCTGAGGGACCTGGGCTGCTGCACCTTCTGAAGAGGAGGCCCAGGGCTCATCCTGCAACTGCTGCAAGGGTGGTTTCAGAGAATCACAGAATCAGCAAGGTTGGAAAAGACCTTGGACATCATCAAGTCCAACCTGTGCCCTGACACCGCCTTGTCTCCCCTGAGCTCCTCTTCTCCAGGATAAACAACCCCAGCTCCCTCAGCTGCTCCTGACAGGATTTGTGTTCCAGACCCCTCACCAGCCTTGTTGTCCTTCTCAGGACATGCTCCAGCCTTTTCAGATGCTTCCTAAATTGGGGGGCCCAGAACTGGACACAGTACTCAAGGTGCTTCCCAACCAGTGCTGAGCAGAGAGGAAGAATCACTGCCCTGCTCCTGCTGGTCACACTGTTCCTGATCCATAGGGGTGCCAGGGGTTGTATGCAGGAAACAATGGGGAGGGTGTGAGTACAAAGTCTGGTTGATTGTCAGCCATGAAGGGTCATCATTTTCATATCTTCTCAGACTGCATTAGTAGGTGGTGGAGGTCAATATCAAGTGGACAATGCTGGTATCAATCTGAAAACAGGGAAAGAATCAGGTTATAACAGTTTTCTCTGCACTGTTTTCAATATAGTATACTCACTGATTCACACTTCTGAAATCAATCTAATTGACCAAATAAGAATTAAAAACTTAAATCATATCAGGGACTTTTCTTGTTTGGCTTTTTTCAACAAGTGTTTATGAGCATTTTCTAACTGGATTCCTGAAATTAAGAGCTCAAGAAAGAAGAGGCTTCTGCAGTAGTCAAATTCATCAGCAGCCTCCAAGGGGCTGAGGATCCATCCCTCCCAGAGCAGCAATGAACAGAAATGGGCACAGCTTTGTGGCTGCCCCAGCTCTGGGATGGGCCCTGGGCCTGGAGCAGGAGCAGCTCTGGAGGGCCCCAAGGCCGGGGCTGTTGTGCTGGCCTGGGCAGGTGGGATGGCAGCAGGGGCTGCAGAGCTCTCAGCACCTCAGGGACAGGGGAGCAGGGCACACAGGGAGCCTCCTTTTCCCTTCTTTTGCCAGCCCCTTCCCCATGGCTGGGGCTGAGCCCTCTCTGAGCTGCAGCTGCTGCTGTGCCCTTGCCAGGGGCTGAGGCCGTGGGGCCCCTGCCCAGAGCAGCCTGCCCTGAGCAGAGCTGTGGGGCCAGAGCCGGCTGGGCTGGGCTGGGGAGAGGCCCTTGGTGCTGCACAGAGCTCAGGGCAGCTGGCAGAGCTGGCAGGGAGCTGGGCTGGGCTCAGAGAGCCTGGCACAGAAACCATCAGTGTCCATCTCGGCCTGTGGCAGCGTGCAGGGGCAGGACTCAGCCCCGGCCGTGTGGGGCAGGGCCAGCGCCTGTGGAAGGCATTGAAAACAGGCAAGTGGCCCCGAGAGGAGGCTGCTCTGTGCCCTTGGTGGCATGGGCACAGCAGGGAGGGGGCCCAGGACATTTGTCCCCAATGGCAGCCTCTGTCCCCAGGCGTTGGCAGCCCCGGCTGCCCAGCCCAGCTCTGCGGGGCCCTTTGGCTGTGGCCCAGCTCCATCCTCCTGCGGGGCTCAGGGCCTGTTCCCGGCCATGGCCAGCCCTGCCCGGCCTCTCTGCTGGCCCAGAGCCCGGCAGAGCCCGGGGCAGGGCTGTCTGTGCAGGCCCACAGGGCCCACGGGCTGTGCAGGAGCTGGCAGAGGCTGCCCAGCAGGGAGGCCATGGGGCACAGAGCCCCAAGGCTGCTGTGGCCCCACGGCACAGGGGCCGTTCCCACCCGCAATGCTCCTGTCCTGCCCTGGGCCGGCACAGGGGCTGTGGCACCATGGCTGGGCCAGCGCGGCACAAAGGGGCCACGCAGCCGCTGCCGGGGCTGACAGCAAGGCCAGGCACAGAGCAGGAACTGCTGGGCATTGCCTGCGCTGGCCAGGGCTGACTGTGGGAAGGGCAGAGCTCAGCTGCCCTTGGGGGCTGCAGGAAAAGTCCAGAGCCCAGAGAGCCTCCATGGCTGTGCTGGAGACCAAGGCTGGAGCAGGGAAAGGCAGGGCTGCTGCGGGATGGGGGTGGGCTGGGGATGGAGCTGGGCTGGGGGCTGCAGAGGTGGCTGTGGAGCATTGCCTTTGGTGTGCCAGGCATTGGCAGACACTGCTGGGCTGGGATAGAGGCTCTGGGGGATTGGAGTTCCAGGGCAGGGCAGTGCTGGACATGCCCCTTCCTCCATCACACAGAAAATGTTTCCATCCAACAATCTCCTCCAGTCTCTCACAAGAGGCAGTGTTGGAGGTGGAATCCCAATTCTGGCCATGGGCACCTGGACAGGAAGGACAGTTCTTTTCCATAGGAAGGAAAGCACAGAGTCTTCCCCAGGGTTTGGAAGGCAGGCTGAGAGCCTCACTAGGCCAAGGCCAGCCAGACTTGTCAGTAATGACAGATTTTGTCTGGGAGCAGTGTTTGGATATAGGGAATTTTGGAGGTTGAATCCCAATCTTGGCCCTGGGCAGCTGGAGGAGAAGGACAGTTCTTTCCCATTGGAAGGAAAGCAGGGAGCCCCAGGGTTTCAGTAGCAGATGAGAAGAGACCCTCAACATGCCAAAGTCAGCTGGACCAGTCAGGTGGCCCTGGGAGCCTAAACCAGCCAGAACTGTTCTGTGTTCCATTTGATTTATGGGGCCCGGGGTGTCACAATGGCACCTTGGTTCCTGGGGCCCTGCAGTGTCATAATGGTGCCTTGATTCCATGGGCTCCAGCAGTTCCACAATGGCCCCTTGATTACAAGAAGACCTGCAGTGTCTCAATAAACCCTTGGTTTGATGGGGTCCCACAATGTCACAATGGCCCCTGGCTTCCATAAGGACCCTCAGTGTCACAAGGGTCCCAGCGATTCCATGAGGCTTTGCAGTGTCACAATGGTCCCTTGGTCTCACAAGGCCCCACAGGGTCACAATGGTCCCTTGGTTCCATGGGGCCCTGTGCTGGTGCATTCCCCCCTCCCCTTCTCAGGCCACCCTGTGAGCTGAGAAATGCTCATTTGGCCTTGGCCAACAGCCCCTGGGCTCAGCTCCTCTGGAGCTCAGCAGAAACCCTGTCTGCTCCCAGGCACTGCTGCTGCCCAACGAGCTCCTGGATTCTTTAGGAGCAGCCCTGGGAACTGTTTTTGTTCCCTCAGTGGCACAACATCCCTGTTCTCACACTTCCAAGGAAAGCTGCTGATCCCAGGTGCGGCCAGGATGAAACATTGCTGTGACTAAAGCCCCTCTCTTGGGGCCCTACAAACAGAGCTCCAAAAGGAGCCCCTGGAGCTCTCCTGGGCCAGTGCCCTCCCTCTGAGTGGGGCCTCTGCCAGCCGGGAACTCTCCCGTTTGCTGCCCTCGGGGGATCCCCGAACAACGACGGAGCCGGGGCCGAGCCCCCACTCCTCGAGGCTCAGCCCTTGGCCCGCTGGGGAGATGCCAAATCATTGAGTCATAGGTTATAAGTATGGTTAAATACTGTTAAGTGCTGTGTTTTTGCTGACTTGTGAAGTTGAAGGTATAAGTTAAGTTTTAGGTAAGTGCTGTTAAGTTTGAGCTGTGTTCAGCTCTTAGGCCCTATTCCTTTTATCCTTGCCCTCCCTGTCCTTTTGTCAAACACACACAGATGGACATTTCTCAGTTCATTTGTGGTTTGTCTGGCTGGATTTTGTTTGGTTTTGTTGCTGCATTGTTTCCATGGTGTGCCTGAAGTGTCCAGTCAGGAGCAGAGTGACTCTTGCCAAGGAACTTTTTTGTGCTCTCACTTAATATTAAATCTGCATTTTGCTGATCCCTTGCTGGGGATTTTTAAGTGCTCTCAGCCCCTTGTTTGTAACAAGGAGCCCTGGCCCAGCCTCTGGGGACACGAGGACACTGCAGGGAGTCCCTGTCCCCCTGTCCCACCCCTCCCCAGCCCTGGCCCCTGTCCCCGTGTCAGGCTCTGGGGTCGATCTCGTGGAACATCCTCTGGGGGGGCTGCGGCGCCGGTGCCGGGGGGGACACGAGAGGACAGGGGACCCCGCTGTGCACGAGCAGTGTTGGACTTCTCTGGGGAAACTGTGAGGGTGGGCTGGGGCAGAGTGACCTACCAGTGACCTCACACAGCCCCTGTGATGTCATACAGCCTCTGTGATGTCACAGCCCACTCTGGGATGTCACACAACCTGCTGTGTGATGCCATAGCCCACTTTTAATGTCACAACCCACTTCCTATGAAGTCACAGCTAGCTCTGTGATGTCACAATCCATTCAGTGATGTCACACAGCCCACTCAGTGATATCATACAGCCACTTTGTAATGTCACAGCACATTCTCTGACCTCACAGCACACTCTATGATGTCTTAAAGGCACAGCATGATGTCACAGCCTGCTCTGCAGTGTCACACACTCCTCTCTGTGATGCTATAGGTGCTGGATGACTTCACACAACAAACTCGTTGATGCCATAGCCCAATTGGTGACCTCACACAACCCCCTCTGAGCTGTCACACAGCCTCCTTGTGATATCTCAGCTGCTCTGTGGCTCTGTGACACAGCCACAGAGGTGCTGCTGTGACACAGCCCCCTCTGGGAGAGCACACAGCCCCTGCCAGTGCTGAGCCCCTGTGAGCTCTGTGCCCTGCTCATGTCCCTGAGGTGC